>NC_068404.1:6095079-6242579 GCF_023724105.1 Carassius gibelio | reverse complement strand
GCTGAAGTCAGTTTCACATCCTGCGGTTCACCACAAATTCAGTTCAGAATCACACTCAGGAATTTGATCGTATCCGAGACTTCAAATCAGGACTTTATGTGCTACTCTGAAACACGCTGTGACCGTCC
Source organism: Carassius gibelio (assembly GCF_023724105.1). Taxonomy (NCBI): domain Eukaryota; kingdom Metazoa; phylum Chordata; class Actinopteri; order Cypriniformes; family Cyprinidae; genus Carassius; species Carassius gibelio. The sequence continues at coordinate 6,242,451 of NC_068404.1, read as the reverse complement.
ACTCGAAATAAATGCAATAACAGGATTCTGAAGCATGAGAAGGAGAGAGAGGAAGAGAGACGAGAAAAAAGAAATCCAGAAAGAAAAGTTGCATTTTATCTTAACATTGCAATTAAACTGGCATCTGTGTTTCAAGCCGAGCCAAGCCACGGATGGCTGGGTGCAGGCGGGCGCCCAGTGGCCCTGCAGACAGGGCTAATCTAGTTTCTCTTTCCTCCTCTTCTTTGCTTGGCACTGCCCACATTGTGTGCTGGTGGCAGCCATTCAGAGAGGACTGCAGGAGGGAGAACCGACCGCCCCCAGAGCCACAGTTCTCCGTCCGGCGAGGAGGGTCTGGAATAACAAACAGGAGTGTCTTTCAGCGGCTCTGTCACTCACTCGATACAGGGGTCCTGGCACGGGCTGTCTGCTTCCAGACACTGGAGGAATCATTAGAGGAATGTCTTCACATATCCCTACTTGACATCTCAGGATGAACAAGGATTCAGAGGACATGAACGTCAAACGTAAGCTCAACAAGATAGCTTTTCTCCCGCACTGTTAACCCCATCACCAGCCAAAGAAGAAACTAAACACTCAGGTCTGGAAATATCTTATAGTCTGACCTAACGGAGGACAGAAAGTCTTTGAGCTGAGGAACAAGGACACGACTCCTCAAACAAAAACTGATTTTCTTTTCTTTTCTTTTCTTTTCTTTTCTTTTCTTTTCTTTTCTTTTTTTTAAACATATTATTAGAAATGGAAGTTAAACAATCCATTCATTGTATTTATTAATCTTATTGAAAAAAAGAAGACATATTATTAAAAATATTATTATCTAAAAGGAGTTTTTGGACTCTAATTATATATATATATATGTGTGTGTGTGTGTGTGTGTGTGTGTGTGTGTGTGTGTTTTCTCTGTAAAGTATAAGGCTGTATTTTTCTAAGCACACAAAAGTTTTTCAAGTAACTAATATATAAATATTAAATATTATAAATACACACACACACACACACATATTTATCTCAACACTTATGGACATGACCTTTAGAATTAAATCAACATCAAAAAAAAAGAAGAAGAAGAAGAAGAAGAAAAGTTAGCTAATAATATTTGTTAATATCAAACTTTATTAATGATATCAAATGTATAATTTGATTTATGATCATAATGATGGTGAATAAATGAAAGAACTAAAATAATCTGAATTAGTTATAATTATTTCTAAGTTTAAAATATATAATTTAAACAATCTTGTTGTCAAATGTTTTTCTTATAAATATATATATTTTTATAAATCATGATGATGTTGTTGGACAACTCCATCAACCAATAAATTTGGTTTTGCTTATTATATTTTTCATCAAGGGTTTTTGTTAATTTTGTTTTGACATTTTTTTCAATTATGCAAAAATGTGTGACAATACTTTTTTTATATATTAGATTCGATTTACAAAACTGTACCCATAAAAATAGCCTTAAAAACAAACCAGTTGGCCATTTGAAACAGTTAAAATGTAGTTTCCACCACAATACTTCATGTGCTCAAATGACACTGTGTTTGAAATGTTCACAATTTTAGAAGAAAAAAAAGAAAGAAAAAAGTGAATTCTCCAGTGACGTATGTGTATTCAATGGTGAACACACACAAAAAATGTCCTGTTCTCACTATTAACTAACAATTACTATACTTATTATTAGTGAGTAAGGTGGTTGTTAAGTTTAGGTATTTGGTAGGATGTATAGTATGGTCATGCAGAATAAATGTTTTATAAGTATTAATAAACAGCCAATATGTTAATAATATGCATGCTAAGAAGCAGCCAGTACATAGTGAGAAATGGTCCCTAAACTAAAGTTTTACCACATGTAATTAAAAAATATTAATAGGGCCAGAATAATAATAATAAAAAAAAGGCTTTCGCCTATAATTGTTTATTTTTAATTCTAATTATTATTTTAACAAACAAACACAAAATGCTTGCAGGTTGTCTTTTGCAGAGTTGTGTTCTGGTTTCGGGCCGGTGTCTGCTGCATGAGCGCACTGATCAGGTTTGACTGCTGGGGTCAGAGGTCAACCTGAAGTCCAGTCTTGTTGTGCAATAAAAACAGCATGACCCCTTAGCAGTGCTTTAATTCCCTGAAAACAAGCACTTATGAACGATTACACACAGTGACAACTGAAACTTTCAGTCTGGCGAACAACAATTCTACAAATAATAAGCTCAGTATATGTTTCCTTAAAAAACATATTCATATTGTGTCCCGTATAATGTTTGATGTATGTGTGCACAAGAACACTTTACAATAAGTTCTTGTTAGTTATTACAATAACTAAAACTGCAACAACAATGAGCATTTGTTACAGTATTTATTCATGCAGAATAAGGCTTACCAATAATAACTGCTCATAAACAGTTAATATGCTAGTAATATGCATGCTAATAAGCAACTAGTCAACATTGAATAGTGTCTCCTAATTTAAAGTGTTACCAATGTTATAGGTAATAAAAATACAACTGCTCATTGTTAGTTCGCATTAGCTCAGATCCGTTAAATAATATCAACAGATACATCTTTTAATTATAATAATGTATTAGTACATTTTGTAATTAATGTTAACTTGTTAGATAATGTAGTTCACACATGTTATAAAAAGGAATCTTATTTAAAAGTGATTAATAACTCACTTAGTGTCATCAAATGAGGAGTAAATCAAAAATACACTAGTATTTAGGTACTGTACACATTTTGAAATGGCTTACATGGAAATAAAGAGATTTGAAAATGTGGGAACCCCTGTCAGAATGAATCAGTGTTACCGTAAAGATTTAGACACAATTCAGATCAAATCAGACTTAAACCGTTTATTTGAAGCAGCTGTTGTGGCCTAATGAAAGTCTAATGTTAAGAGCACAGTGTTGTGTATTTACGTGTTCATATGAGGGTGGGACAGAGATTACCGGGGGTCTGATGACTTTTTATGCCCCTCTGAACTCACTCTGACCCTATTAACACAAACCCCAGTGCTTCTGAATGCACTTACAAATCTCCAAGTCTATTTACATAATAATTGTAAATCACAGACTCAACCGTGAATCAGTGTCGAAATGTCAGAGGTGAAATTAAAGAAATTAAAAAACATTATTCACGTGGTAAAATTATACCTGTCTCCCGTAACACTGAAATACTTCAGACATCTTCAACCGAATGCACCAACAATGCACATTTGCTGTTTAGAGATTTATAATGAGCTCTAAATGGGATTTATTGAGAGACCCAGGTGCATTTTCAAGATTATCCTTTCCTCGTGTGTATTCTGTGATTGCGTTTCATGCTTTGCACACTTATACGATTATTCTAGACAATAAAGAGAGCCATAATGACCATGGGCTCTGAGCAGACCGGCCAGTGCTTGTTGTTGTGATGAAGGGCCACTGAGGTGACCCGGACCCCCCCCAGGCTCACAGGCCCGCCGTGATTAAGATGTGATTGGGTGTGATCAGTTAAAAAGCGGCGTGATGAGGTCAGCGGCTCGATCCGATCGACAGCCGCTCAGATGACCGCCTGGAAGAGATGCAGCTTCAGGTCTGCCACATCAGCTCTCATCTCAGCCACTGACATGACACTAATATCCCTCAAGTAGCTGGAGACCCCCTCTCGCTCCCATTTACTGCGGCTGGAAACGGGAATTAGTGTTTCTGAGTCTTTGAGTGAGATTCAAGGGCCAAAAGCAGCAGAAGCAAACCACAGTATGGGTCAACGGAGTGACCTCCAGTTCACTTCACAAACGACTGAATCACAAAGAAATCTGCACTTCAAACTGAAAATACTTATAATACATATATGCAGTATATAGTTGTTGTTTTTTTTTCATTTCTTTTCTTTCTAGTTATGGTACTAAGTAAGTGACACTAGTTAGGAACCAATAAATGTAAATGAGTATTATGATTTTTTTTCTTTTTTTTTCTGTATTACACTACTGGTCAAAAGTTTGAAATAATTAAGATTGTGCTTACATGCAAGGCTGCATTAAATATTTTCTATTTGAATATATTTTAAAATGTAATGTATGCTATTCCTATGACAGCAAAACTGAATTTCAGAAATCTAACTCTAATACGCTAAAATATTTCACATTATTTATTATTTCAAATATTATCATAAGATCTTTCTTTATTCTATCTTTCTTTCTTTATCCAAGAATTAAAGCATTTTAGAGAAATGTATTTGATTTTTTTTTTTCAGTTTAAAATGTTAAAAAGTGTTTCTGTTACAAACACTTTCCCCTAAAAAATATTAGTATCGATTTAATGTCACCAAGTAAAAATGTTATATTTCCTTATATATAAAAACACATTACATCATTAAAATATATCACTTTCAGGGTGATATTCAGTTTTTATTTTACATATTAAATGTAAAATATATACAAAAAGCATTTTACAAATATCATGAAATATTAAATCACAAACATCACAAATTTATACAATTTAAAATTTTAAAACTTTGCCAGTTTATTACTATTATTGTTATTGTTATGATCTATTACATCTTATTGTATTGTATAACACCTGACCTTGACACTGTGATATAATTCAAATTCCAGTTCTATGGTTTTCTTGCCACGTGACAATTTTATATTTCACTTATTATTATAATTTCAGATATTTGTATAAGATTTAATATTTTACTATAAGACTTTTAGCCTGTTAGAATTGTATTTATTTTATACATATTAATTATTTATTTTTAACAAAAAGTATTTATTCCAAAATCACAGTTAATTCATAAATTGAAAGCATTAGAAAGCATTAGACATCATGTGATGTCTGTATGAATTTAAGTACTGTATATTTTCTAGATATAGACAATTTAAACTCAGATTCATTTTCTTGCTATCCAAAATGTCAAATGTAAAGGCATAAGCAATATATTTTGTAAATTTAAGGGTTTTTCGTTCCTTGAAGTAATTTCTCTCAGAACTCAAAGAGCTTGAAGTAGAGATGAATTTATCAGCAAGGTCCTCTCAAAAAGCCCTCGCTGAAATACATCTCCAGATCTGTCAGTTAGGCAGCAAGATTAGCTCGGAAATATCGGATCTGTTATTAAAATATAAACCCTTCTGTACACTGCAAAAGGTGGAAGTATAAACTGTATGTCAGGTAATAATTTTAGATTCATTTAGACGTTACACTTTTGAAGTTAGCATTCTTTCAGTGTAAGTCTCACTAAACGACCGTTAGCTCAACACAACTAGAGCCAGCACTACTGTATTTCTGGGAAATATCGACCAGCACATTGTTTCCACCGTAGTCTAATAGTTCACCTCACTTAACAGGTCTGATTGGAAAATCCCAGCGTGACACATCTCACTCATTGATCTTAGATGTCACTCGTGTGACTGTAAATCTTATTAATGGGAGCTGCTGAGTCTTGACAGCTCCAGACGCTGAAAAGCTCAAGTCGTCCCTCTGCTTCCTACATTGTCTTCCCCTCAATCTGTCTCAGAAACGGGGACTGCGCATCTACATGTAGTCTGATGGAGCTGTAGTGAAGCCGTACGGCCTGTCTGCTGGAGTGCTTGAGAGAGGAAGCGGGAGCTGCATGTGTGTGAGACAGAGCTCTGGAAACGGCTTGTTTTTATGCTAGCGCTCGATGAAACGGTGTGAAGCGCTAGTTTAACCGCTGTTGCTGTGTGTGTGTGTGTGTGTGTGTGTGTGAGAGTGGGTGAGGGGACTGCAGGCTGACCTAAATTCACATGTTGGAGGGAATTTAGATGACAGCGCTGAGGGTGGAAATCAGCATCGGGTGGCTAGCAAGAGACAAGCTAAACAGCAAGAAGAGAGAGGAGAGACGTCTGGCTAGTCTCTGAGATAAAGCAGCGGATTTCTAAATTACACTGAACACTTAGATTTCTTTAGCGTTAATACGATCAGGTGTGTTGGTCTTCTGGTAAGTAGACTGCTACATTAGAAATATGTGTATTTTCAAAAATCTGTCTGCCTTCACAAGACCTGTCGCACATGTACATCACGTCACAAAGACAGCATCGTTTGGTTTCAGTATTTCCACAGAGGGGAAAAGAGGATGATGTTGTCTTTTCTGTCAATGGAAAGTTAGTATAGAGTTTTAGATTGTTTTAACAGCTTGAAAGGACATCGTCTGTTATTCAATAATAATATCAAAAATAATTAATAATAATAAAGTAATTGAATGAATAATTCTGTTATAATAGTTAACATATCAAATTTAATTAAAAATGCAATTCTTGTGCATATTTAGCTTAGACATTTTATACTTCTATAAAGTTTAATGTTTGTAAACACTTGGCTGAATGTTTTTTTTTTTCTTAATCTAATATTTAAAAACATTTAATCCAAAAGAGTGTTTATATCTTACAATGAATATTTTGCATAGAATTATAGATTTTATAAACTGTAAATTGTAAGTTTGTTTTGGATATTTTAAGAAATGCAAGTAAAATTGGTTCAAATACATATGAACTTCTTAATTTGAAATAATAATAATAATAATAATAATTAATCACATGACTTCACACAGATGACTAAATCAATTGGTCACTATACAATATTTATAGTTTTGATTACTTTTTATTCTAAAATGGGAGTAATAATAATAATAATAATAATAATAATAAGAGGATTAAAAAATGTATGTTGTAAACTTTAAGTAAATTTTATTTTTTTATTATTTATTTTAGATTATTTATTCACATTTGTTGACCACAGACATTTGTTTATATCACAAAATGTGTTTGACCTTCTATAAAGTGTCATTTTAAGAAAGAAAGAAAGAAAGAAAGAAAGAAAGAAAGAAAGAAAGAAAGAAAATAAATGCAGGTTATGCGAAAGCAAACAAACAAAACATAGAAATCCAGAACAAGAAAGAGTAATTATAGCTAGTAATTGTGGTTTATTAAAGGATGATTATTTGTTAATTTAGGATTTGTGTCATTCCGTTTGAGGATTTTAACATTGTTATTAAAATTCTAACATTATTTCTCACAATTCAGTGCACCTTACATTTTCATGGTCCAGTCATAAAACTGCTAAAAATGATATTTCTGTGTAGCACATTCTCCACATAGAAATGACTGTATAAACTATAATTAATCAGAAGTGTTATGCCATCATTTTTTTTAATTTGAATTATTTATATGTAATTTAAAGCTTTATTGCTCATCACTTTGGATGCAGTGAGTTTTCAAAACAAAGAAAGAGATTCTAAACTCTTTTTTTCTCCCTTCTAAAGTAAATCCCAAAAGTTCAATAATGAGAAAGTAAGGGATCTTCATGATCATCAGCATGATTGAAGAATAAAAGTCAGTGTGATTCCCCATTTAGCTAACAGTCGAGCGCTGGTGTGTGTGTGCAGATGTGTGTGTGACAGTAGAGCAGCACCTCGCGTGATCAGAACAAAGCAGGAGAGCATGACAGAAAATCCCTCTATACCCGCCCTTTAAAAAATGCAGGAGCAGCGAGCTACAGAAGCAACTTACGGAGTTAGGTGTATAAATTATACACCAAAAAAACTCTACACCGTAAAGAAACACCCCACATGAGGTAATAAACTTTTTTGCATGCAAAAGAGAAGTAGATCGGATGTTGAAAAGAAATATATTCTACTCCAAGATCAAAATAACAAATTAAGACGTTACATTTTGCTTTAAGAAAACCACGCCTCTTTTAGGATGGTTTATATTGTAAAATTTTCATTTTACTATGACAATTTTCTCCAAAATTTTCATAATAACATGTAGTGTATTAAACTATATGTTAAATAATAACCAATATTAATAAACTATTTAAACCAAGATTAATAAAATAAAACTTATTTATAACTTAATGGCACATCTTTTTGATAGAATTTTAAACAGCAGATATTTTAATTTATTATTATTATTATTATTATTATTATTATTGTTGTTGTTGTTGTTGTTATTGTTATTATTAATTAATTAATTAATTAATCCTCTCCTATCAAGCAGTTACAATGATATAAAACATTGTAACTAACTCTATACAATATCCAGTTTTCTTTTTTCCTTATTAATTCATGATACCTAATGGGATAACTGATATTAATACATAAAACTGTAAAGTTTTCGAAGTAATTATATAGGCTAAAATATGCTCTAGAATAAATCAGAATTGAATAATACCATTATATCAATATAAATAATAATATTTATTTAACAATTAAAACAACACCACAATAAATTTTAATAAAAAGTACAAAATCTGTCATTGAAGTGGTACCCCTCCAAACAGTACTAACCTACAGTATAAAACTTTTTTTATTAATATTTACATGTTATGTGATAATATGTACATTTTAGATACTAGTATGCACCCTTTATGGGTTAAGTAAGGTACTGAAAAGGTACTGACATAGTGACAGCTTTATAACTCTTGTTTTTTTTTTTTCTTTTTCTGAGAGTATTATATTATTTCATCAAATTAAATAAATCTAAATGATCAAAAACAATTAGTTTGAATACATTTAGAAATGAACTTGAGTTCTTTAGAAAGTAAATGGACTTAAGATTTGACACAATCCTCATAAAAGATTTGAGGAGGATCTAAAACAGTGAAACAGCGCCGTGATTCTTGTGCAGTGAGCTGAAGAAAGTGCAACCACTATATCATCTTCCTCAAGAGCTCCTTAAGCCGAGCAGGGAGCCATGACTAACATCACTGTGCAAGTCATGGTCCAGTATGAGGACTGCTTCATCAGCCGTGACTTCACTCCTCATGATCTATAGATATGCTCGCAGTAATGTCATCTTAGTAGGGTGTGCAGTCTAGTGTAAGCTGTATGAGACATGTTCAGCATGACGAAAGTGTCCTTCCGTCTCAGAGGGATACAAAGACTGTACAAACTTGGTCTGCTGTCCCGAGCAGAGGGCTATTAGCCGCCGTCTTCTATCCTGCAGCTCCTCTACAGGTCGGTGTGTACCCCTCCCATTCGATGGTGCATGTTGCAAAATATTTGTTTGATATGAAAGGCTGTAAATAATGCATGGGATCATTCAATAATGCAGTGAAGCTGAGGTAGTTCGGAGTCAAATGCATGCTGTTTTAAAACTGAGGTGCCTGCCTCAGCCAAGCCTGACCTTCAGCATTTCAAAATGGTCATTTCGTGCCGTTTGAAATGAATACCTCGGAGGCTCAAGCGCTGCAGGACTTCAGAGGAAATATAGAGCCCTGTTCCACAGTCCTGTGCAAAACCACATTTCTTTTCTTTTAATTTGAGTTATTTTTATTTTAATAAAAATATTATCTGATTGTTACTTTTGAATGTTCTGTACAATTTTATAAAAATGCTCGACTAACGTTCAGTTACAACATTTAAAAAATAATCATTCTTTAATCGCCATTTTATACTAATATCAATTAAAAAGCACCTATTATCCCAACTAAGAAAATTATATATTTCTAATTTTTACTGAACATTCTAGTCTTTATGCTTGCTTATTTATTTATTTATTTATTTAGGTCATGCAAGCGTAAAGAAAACATTCGTTTTCAATTTTTGCAAACATGGCATTCATTTTGAATGTTCCCCAAATGTTCTGAAACAAGGTGTAACATTTTAAAAACATTAGATGAATGTCCAACTAAAATATTCATTTTTAATACAGTTAAATGTTCTATGAACAATGTATTAATACCATTTGTTTGCTTACATTTTGAGAAAATTACATTGTAAGAAAAAAAAATACAAATAAAAATTATATTAATGAAAGTTGGTTCCCACTTTATATTAGGTGGTCTTAACTACTATTTAACTATTTAAATTAATAATTTTTTACAATGCACTTATTCTGTACATTTTTTTTTTTTTAAATACCTACATGTGATTATATCTGTAATTACATTTATAATTACACTGTTGACCCATCCCTTACACCTTACATCTCAGTTTGCATACTTATGAACTATTCTAAGACAGATGAGTACACAGTGTGTACGATAAGCATAGTGTGTAGTGTGGGATGCAACTTATTAAAGACCAGATAATTCCATACGAAAGTTACCTGAAGAACGTCTGTTCATAACTTTGAGATAACCTTGCCAGAATGTCAATTAGCTGGGTTACCACTGGCTTTTTTGAGACCGAAAAACCCCAAATCAAGTTAACAATGCAAAGAGTGAAGTGTCAAATGTGTTACGCAGTCATAAGAAGCTTAAACCCCCGCCTGAGGTTCTCAAAGAAACTGTATTTCATAACCAGGCACCACCAAGCAACAAAGCCAGTGTATTTATAACAAGCAAGGCGGATCACGTTGATGCATTTGTGACACTCGGAAATATCATCAGGGCACAGCCCGGATTGTCACATGAAGAGAGAGCTATGATGATATAACCCGGCCTGAAGAGTGACTCATCCACTGGTAAAGCAGCTGTAGGTGGATTTGGCTCTCACTCCAAAGCAAAAGCTCCTAAATCTCCGGAACGTATGGCATTGCGGATTCTAAACCGTTGCACTGGAATGATAAAAAATGTCTCACATCCATCATGGAGGAGGATGGGGTCAAAAAGAGGCCAGCGAACTATAGATATCGGGGCTTTCGAGCAGCAACAAATGTTTCGGGTGATAAGATGTCATCGTCCGGTGTCCATTACCCATGATTCTGAGCCAATCAGTCACATGGGTCAATACTAGCAACTTTCTTTCACCCAATCCTGATGCAGGGCATGATAAAACCGTGGTATTTTGAAACCCCGTCTTAATTGGTTGGAGATTTTAATTGGGTTTAAGGAGCACTGACCTTGTGTTTGGCCGGCTGACTGCAGATGCTGACTGCCAGCGCTGCGTTTCCTCCACACTGCAGATTTGATCCATCAGCCTCGGGCTACTCTACTTTGCAGGTAGACATTTCTTCGTGCTTGTATGAATTCAGTTCAGCTATTAATAACAGTCAAGCTATTAAAATCTGCTTTCTTTGAAGCAAAGAAAGGTTCACCCAAAAACATGAGGAATCTGTCATCTTCTCTGCCTTTCTTTCTTCTGTGGGACGCGAAAGGGTTATTTATAACAGGACGTTCACGCTGATCTTTTCCATGATCTGAAGGTGAAAGGTGCGCTGTCAAGCAAGATTTGAAACTTCTGTATGTTCAACATTCAGAGCTATCAAGTGGCTTCAGAAGACTTTGAATCAATTGTCACTGGATTATGTTTTTGATATTTGAATGGTGTTTTTGTCTTTTTTTTAAGCATGACAGCACCAGTTCCCATTCACTTTCATTTTATGAAAACAATAACTCAGACAATCTCCTTTGGCATTTCATGGGAGAACATAAGTCATACATGATAAGAATAGCATCAGGATGAGATGGTAATGATAGACTATTCATTTTTGAGTAATTATGCCTTAAGATAACAGACTGACTATTATGCTGAAACTATTGTTCAGAATAACTAACAGTATAAGTGTACAATGTAGGAACCAGGTGTTGCTCAGAGCTATTTCAGTATAATTGACTTTAGTATCATTGGAGGCAGTCATGGTCTTTTGAGTCTCATGTCCGGCAGGAATTGTCGGTTGGGGGAGTGAATAACCACCTTCAGTACCACGACTGAGATGAGACCCTTGAGCAAGGAAAGAACCGCTGATATATATATATATATATATATATATATATATATATATATATATATATATATATATATATATATATATATATATTGTATTTTTAATTGAATTGCTATTTTTATATGTATTTATAGCTCTGAGTTTATTTGGTTTTATTTATTTAAAAATTGCTTTAGCGACTACCTGAAATATAATTTTTGGTAACACTTTAGAATAGGTGACACTTGTTAACTATTAACTATGACATTTCTCTCAATAAATTATTATTTGGAGGCTTATTAATAGTGAATAAAGTAGTTGCTAGGTTTAGGTATTGGGCAAGATTAGGGATATAGAATAAGGTCAAGTAGAATAAGGCATTAATATTTTCCTAATTCGCACTAATACATGGCTAATAATCTAGTAATATGCATGCTAATAAGCAACTAATAGGTGTTACCTATTATAAAGTGTGTATATATTTTTTAATATATATATTTTGTAATAATTAATAAATAAATTTTTATTAAAATAAGTTTTATCAAATTTTATTTCAGCTAATGTTATTTTTATTTAAAGTTTTTTTTTTGGGGGGGGGTTAAACTTTTACTTACTGATAATAACCCTGCTTTTCACTGTGTGTGTAGCAACTCTGCAGACCATGCACTCTGAAAGATCCCACTGTTAGACACGAGAAGGACTTAATAACTTCACAAAAAAAAAAAAAAAAAAAGATTTACTTATATTTAATTTATGCTTTGCAAATAGCTGTTACTGAACTTTGGAAACTTCAGTAGCAAAGTACATATCAGGGTTTCACAAATTAAATAACAAAATCAATCATGTATGATAGAACATGACACAAAAAGATGAAATATTGCTGCAATAAAATGGGTTGAGAATCCATATAACTGCTAACTGACTAGTATTCTGCCAAATTCTTGTTTTTAGTTTTTTGCAAAAGATTTAAGAACAAAAAAATTGATCCGGTTTCAAATTTTTCTACCTTCATTATTAAAAAAAATAAATAAATAAAAAAAAATCACATGACCAAAAGATACACTGACCCTTAAGCAGCAAATCAACATATTAGAATGATTTCTGCAGGGTCATGTGACACTGAAGACTGAAGTAATGATGCTGAAAAGGAATAAATTACATTTTAAAATATATTACCAGTTGTTTTAAACTGTAATAATATTTCACTATATCACTGTTTTTGTTGTATTTTTGATTAAATATATGCAGCCTTGGTGAGAGTAAGAATATTTTTTGTGATGTCTGGATTGGTTAATGTTGTACCATGTACACAGTATTAGCCAGGCACAGACTCCCTAAGGACCCGATCATAACGTGAAAAGAGGAAGACACAGAACAGACAGCAGTTAAGCTTCAAGACTGAAAACAGCAGCCTCATCACTGGTGCTTTCCCTGACAGCTTCTGATTAAGAAATTAGGTCAAGTCTGTTTGCTTGTATTTGGCAGCACACTGCAAATATCTTCATTCAGAACACCGCAATGCAGTATGCTAAAAGAGCAATCGTACATCGTATTAATGTATGTTTACTGCAGGTGTCGTGTAGCTTGAGTGGCTGTGTGATGCTCAGACAGCAAGTGCCATATGGTCACCTGATCCTGTGCTGCTGCTATCGCACACGTTCCCTCCAGTGCATGCTGGGACATCACAACAGAGTCTGTCTGGCTGCTCCACTTCATGCACCTCTGCCTCACCAGGAGAAAGTCTGGCAGTGGGAGCTTCCATTTCCTCCAGCTAAGAGTGTGTGTGGGGGGGTTAACATGCAGTGCCGCCAAGCATGGCTAATGCAAAAGGACAGTTCCTGCTTATTATAGAACCATTGCGGATAATAAAATCTGAATCAAACTGCCAGCTGAAAGCCACTGGAGAGTTTCCTCCTATTTAATTTTTAAAGTTATGGAAGCACTTGACACTGAGGTGGATCAAATATCACTAGTTTGCGTGCAAATACTTACTTAGCAAGCCAGTGTAGCCAAATTTCCAAAAAATAAAAAAAAAAATAAAAAAACTTAAATCAGGTGAGTGGTCTTGCAGTAACCGAGAACTCAGTTCTTTTCTGGAATGTCACAATTAGCCCTTAGTGGCTGCGGATGACATCTCATCTCATGATAGTTTTCACAGTGGCAAGTGTTAGGGCAAATTTATGTTTTGGCTGCATGAAACTGGTACCATACACAAAACCATTTCAACATTAAAACAGATACCGGAGCTTCTGGGACAGCTGCAGTCTGTCCATCACTTGCCTATATACAGAGCCCTATGGATCTCATGGGAAGGAAGCCATTGTGGGGAATCTACCCATCAGTAAATATTACAATATTTAAACAACATTCAAGCTTCCCATTTAAAAACAGTAGGTAGATACCGCTAACGCTACACTGGTCACACAGTTCGGTTCAATACTATTATCATGTAACCAATCCGGTTAAATTGAATATCATGATGCATTGATGATGCACTGCATGCTCAATTTTCTAAACTTCACATGTATACAATTTTGTCAATAGATACAAGCAGTCAGATATATGAAAGCATAAGAATCCGTCTGCTCTCTTATCACTCTCGTGGTACTTGATATCATACATTGATCATTCTGCATTGCAGCGCTTCAAGCCAAACGCGCCTTATGTGTGCTACTGCGACAAAGCACATATGCAACAAATTACGTCAGAAAAGTGTCCTCCTAGTCTGCACTGTGATGCATCATAGAAACTATTATTTTTGACACCCTATACTTAGTATCTTACTACAATTTAAGAAGACAATATATTTATAAATGTGTAACTATCCAACCAAGCCTCAATGGAAAAATGTGTTTATGGTAATATTAAAGGGGTCATATTATGCTTTTTCATGTGTTAATATTAAGAGCTAAGCAAATGAAACTTGCGGTTATGGTAAGGGGGGTGTCATTTCAGGAACATGCTCTAAGTGGTTCGTCAATCACAACACACTGGGCCAGCTAACCAATCAAAGCACATTTCATCTTTAGGATGGAGGGGTTTCACCCAAACAGGAACTAAACAGGCGTTTGAAACAGACTGGGAAGAAAGGAGCTGTAATAATGTAAAAAAATAAGAATAATAATGCTTCTCTGGAGCAACCAAGCATGAAAACCTATTCTAGTACACTGAAAAACTAAAAATTAAGATTTCCTAAAATGGCATAATAGGACCTCTTTAAACATCCATTGAGTGGGGCTATAAGGTTAATGCTCCATAACATTTAAGATTGAAAATAATGTAGAACCTACACTACTCCTAAGTGATAGTGTTAACAAAAGTAAACATGAAACAAAAATTCTGAAGGCAACTATGCCAATTTTGCTTATTCAAGTCTTTGAGCTCTTTTATCATCACTCGCTTTTAACTGGACATGTACCTTCACATCGCAAGATTAATGCTGCACCAGCATCATTTTTCCTGCCTCTTGTTTTTATTTCAGCTGGAAACTGTAGTGAATTGTATGTATAGGTACATTTTTGGAGTTTTGCAAAAATGTAAGTAGAGGTAAGTTTTCCAGTAAGCATATGTTGGTCACACTACTGAAACAGGTAGTATGTACTAGCGCCAACACTCTTGTAAGCTATTCCTCAACACTAGAAGGAAGAGAGAATATTTTGCTCATGATTGCTTCCTCTGCTCTCTGAATGCACACACATGACTTCCTCACAGCTGTTCTTCTCCTCCTGCTTTGACATCTCTTCTCTCAAACGTGATCAGAAACCCTAATTCCATTGTCTATGCACATTTTCACAAGCATTCACAAAGAATATACCATTCCAATGATTTATTTTTTCAAGCTGCCTATTATGGTACAATCTATTACAGATAACCATGCCTCTAAATAGCATATATATATAGTATTTGTCTTTTATGCGACAATTAGAAAATCTCTTCCTGTTTAAATATATGGCCAAAATAAGTTGCAATGTGTACCTGTCCTTATCCTACAGTATTATCTGCAAACTGCATCCATGCTATTTCTTTTGCCTAGTATAATGTAACAGTCAAATAAAATGAAATTGGATCATGTTGCATTTACAGCATTAGAATCAAACCTCGAACAGCAGATACAGTTCACCTGAAATGTTCTCATGCAACACAGCATTCCTGTGAACTGCTCCAAGACCTCTGAAAGTAACTGAATATCGGCTGTCAGAAACTCTAAGCATGTGGGACATGTCTGTTTTTCACCAATCTTGACAACACAGGCAGAAAGAATGAAGATCGTGGAGCCTCAGCTCTCCAGCTGGCCGTCAGACTGCTGATGCAGCGCGGCATGTCATTTACATGAGATAAACACTGACTCGCTGACTAGTCAACTACTTTTCTAAACAACTTTTCATCTAGAGTAGTCACACAAGCCTTGCCACACACATCGTAACAGTACAAACTGAATGAATATTTAAACTTAAGACAAGTAGTCTCACGATCACTCACTGGCAGGCAGCTAAGGTCTGTTCATAACATAGAGAAATATTATTTGCTGGAGGTCTGCTTTTCTGTGTTGTTAGTTGCAGTGGGTGTTCCTTGGGCTGGATGAGCATTACTTGCGAGGTTCACAATTGGCCTTAGCTTTTGAAAATCTGGAACATCACAGATAGGATGTATTGCTTGTAAAAATAAAAAGGAAAAAAGTGTCATTCGGTCATTCTGAGAAACAGTTATCTAAGGTCATACTCACTAAAAATCTTCATAAGAAAGAAGTTACAAAATGCATCTTTTATTTCTCCTTAAAAAGGAAATGACAGCCTTTGGGACTGTCTGATTGTATGGTCTGCAGATTACCATAATACTCAAAATAAATTAACTATTTGTAGTTATGGATGATAGAAAAGAGTTCTCCATGTTGAAATGCACCATATATATGTATATAAAAGAGGGGCCTGCAAAATGCATTCAGTTGCTGAATGTTGCCAAAATTTGTATTGTCATTTTCACAAAAATCTGAAGAAATGTTTTTGGAACTACAAAATATTCTTAACTTTATTCCGAAACGTTAAGAATCATATTAGTCTGAATGTTTTGTGAATCACACCCATGGAGAGGAATGTGTTTATAACATTTATACAGTTCAGGGAGGGGTAAAAGAGGCAGACTTGAAGCTGGACATTGTCAGATTGAATGCTTCTAATTAACACTGCATATAAAGAATTAAATGCAAAGTATTATGTATATGAATAGTGGAACTGAAGGTGTTGTGAAGCTGTCATCATTAGAGATCATGCAGCCACTGTGCAAAATTGGACAGACAACCAATTAAATGACATATGTCGTAGTGACGTGGTTTTAGCACCGTCAACATTTCTAACTGGCATGCACTACTTCATGCTAGTCAGATGCTAATTGGTCTATTAAGCACAGCATGAAGTCACACCCTAATATCTCACAGATCATCAAATGAGCTCCAGTGTCCATCCTCCTATTGGTGGTCTCCCATTGCATAAAGCTAAATTTTTTTCTCAATTCTGTTGGATCTAGATACATCCACACTGCATTTCCAGCAGTCACACATGACCATGCTACAGCAACAATTAGCTTTAGTCTGGTCTCGGAGCTTTCTGCTCATACGCATCTGACTCATTCTCTCTCATATGCTCATTCCCTCCGCTCTGAGTTATGGGAAAAGTTATAAAGCAAAAATATGATGGTTAAGTGTGAATCATTGAGAGTCTTGCCAATGTGCATGCCATTGAAAGCATATAATAAATATGAACCAAAACTGGGCTTGTACTCAAGTTGAACTCCAGTACAACCCTCCAGAACAACAAACAAGGTTGTCAACCATGTTTTGTGGAAACAGTAAGTCACACAAGTCAAATTTTGAAAATGAAAGGCAACTATTTCATACACAATAGTGTTCTTTAGTAAATGTACCCAGATGTTTTTCTCTCAAATGCCACACCATAACCACATCATGGGGGAAATAAAATAAATAAATGTGCAAAAGTTGAAATGAAATAGGATACAGCAAGTTAAGTAAATGTTTTTTTTTTTTCAATCAACCATATGATGAATGAAAATTATATATATTAGTGCTGTCAAATGATTAATTATGATTAATCACATACAAAAAATAATAATTTTACATAATGTGTGTATACTGTGTATATTTATTATACAATAATATAATGACATGCATATAAATATATATATATATATATATATATATATATATATATATATATATATATATATATATATATATATATATATATATATATACATGAGAAAAATATGTTATGTTATACATTAAATATATTTATATTTAATATAAAAAATAAAGAGATAAATATATAAATGTATATACATGCAAATATATATGTGTGTGTATTTATATATACATAATAAATATACACAGTACACAACCATATATTGTGCAAACAAAAACTTTTATTGGGATGTGATTAATCATTTGACAGCACTAATATACACACACATATTTTCTTTTTTTTAAGAAATACATATATAGATTTCAGTATTCACTGGTGACTCAGTTACTCATTTGACTCAATGTCAAGTATAGATACACATCATATGCTGACTTAGAATTACTCAAATAAATCTTCATTTTAAATTAATGCAAACATGCAAATGATGGTACTGCCAGAATACAGTAAGACACACCTGTCAGCAACAGCAAACAAAGGGTTTTGACAGGGAACAGAGAATCCGGCAGATTCTCACACCCCGCCGTAGCGATAATGAGTTTTGTTGGGTGGTGCGAGGAGCCATTTTCAGCAGACACTTGAAAGCATTTCTCCCATGTGCCTCCGTCACCCCTACACAACAAGCAAGAGTCCGGGGTCACCTGCAGAAGTTCTGCACATGCTCCCAAGGCTGTAATTTAGGAAGGTATGAATGAAGCTCGATTGCGCAGCATGACAGCTTAATTAATGACTTGACATGCATGAGTGGCAGAAGAGTTTGGCTTGGGAATGCAAGCGATGTGTTTGCCATGGCGAGATGAGAAAGGTACTTGTTAATTATAATAATATGGGATTTTGGCTCGCTCGATAAATTGTCCCACAGGTGGGAGAGACAATAGCAGATGATACAGCTGCAGGCCCTGATGGGCAAATGATGGCAGTGCGGGAAAAAGGGAAGACAAGCAACTCATCACACTAAAACACCCAACTGGAAGGTAATTGCACATCAAAGATAAAAACACGGTGCTGCGAGTGAGCTGAGGGATATGCGTTTTCAGACAGCTGCGCGACAGTCAACAGAATATTCAGCTCTGATCGGATGAGACGAGACTCTCTTTTCCAAAGAAACCTCAGTGCTGTCATGTTGAATTATTGTTTATTTTGTTTGAATAGCAAAATACAGTCGAAGTTTCCATCCCTCACAGGGTTGAGAGAAAAATAAGAATTTATTTTTGATTTAGCTTTCTATTAATTCATGAGATAGAATCTGAATACCGTTGCCCTAATTTTCTGAACAGCGATTCAAAGAAACAGTCAGACAACAGAGGAATTTCATTAGTCCAACACAGATTTTGCAGTAAAACATAATTAGATGATTAAATGACTAATTAATTATTAGACATGTTCTTCTAGACCAAGTACAGTACTGTTAATATAATTAACAGATCAAAAAAATTTTTTTGCTATAGATCAACAAAAAACAAAACCACCACAAAGTTTCTGCATAAATGCCAAGTTCTGTCATGAAATCCTAGATGACACAGGCTGGTGGGTCATTAATACGAACAGATGTATTGGCAGTGTTAAACTATTTGGTGCAATCTGATTGGTTTATGTTGCATTTGCAGCCAATTTGCATTGCTTGTTAGCCTCCCACCTCCCCAGCTCCACCTGTATGCATCTGCTATGGGTTATTATACATGCTAAATTATTATTTGTATGCTCTAGAACATCACCAATAATCAAAAGCAGACGAAATTCAGCAGATATCGCCAGTCCAAGTATTCATGTGGGTCTCAAATTAAAAATTATGCGTTATAGATTTTAGACCTCATGAGGAATTGAAAGCTTTATTGATGAATAAATCAGTACTTCTCCACATTGCTCACTAGGCGGCTTGCAACCAGAGTTCACCCGTCATATGGCGAGAGGCGAACAGGGACCTAAAATCCTTTCAACCCCGGTCTGTTTACTGAAATCTACCTCCACGGCTTCAGCCCGAGCGAGATCAGAGCGCTGCTTTGATGTGTGTCATGAGCTGTGTACAGTCCCTCATCACAGGCAATCTGATAAGTGAATTATCTTCCCTCAGATCCAGACTCTGATAACTGTGCAGTTACCGCACTCCAGGATATCATTTAACAGAGCTGAACCACACGGACAGGCAACATTAACAATCTGACCCAGCCATCTCTTCTGCTAACCTCTAATAAGAGTGTTTAAACAGAACAAAACAGACCACTCATTGAGTGATTATATGGCAGATTGGCCGTTAGAAGGAACCCACACTCCAGGAGAGGAAGTCAATGTGGCAAAGCCCTGGAGCAGAGAGAAACACTGGTCTCAAAAGGCCACTGTGTAAAGGGACAGTCACGCAGAGATGAAAGTGAAATGGGTTTCTGTGAAGAAACTCGCAAGGTTTAAAATGACCCTGCTAAAAGCAGCCCTGCCTTCGTGAAGAAACCGGCCTGTAACAGCGGGAAGCCACACGGCTCAACCTCACCTAAAGCTGAAGAAAGGGGTCACCGCTGGCTTTGTACCAAAACCCAGTGAGCAGCCATGCTGTATACTTGTCTAATGGCTACACAGGCAGCTGCCTTCCAAAGGAGCATCGTAACTCAAAATGAAACCTCAAAATTTGAAGCTCTTTCATTTCTATAATTATTCGTTATGTAGTGTGTAGCGTTCACATCACGTGAAGAACAAGAGATATTTGGCTTCTAGTTGATACAGTTTGGCTCAAGTATGTTGCGAATATAAGAATGTGATACATTAATGAACAAAGAAACACAGCACTCACAAATATTCTGTCAAATATTTTTAATGGTTTAAAATTTGGACAAAAAATGCAGTTTACCCCATTACCCCAGAAACACACTTAAGAAGTGCACTTAATTGTTCTGACTATGTGCTTGTACTTGCAGATCAAATAAAATACTTTGCATGACTTTGTTAAAAATTAAATTTAATTGAAAGCGCATTATTTAAAATGTGTAATTACAAATATATTTAAATACATAAACTAGTTTAAATAGAAATTACAGTATATATTTATATATAAGGTGTATCATAAATGCTTGTCAGTAAATTCAGTTCAATTTAAAGCTGCAGTAGGTAACTTTTGTAAAAATATATTTTTTACATATTTGTTAAACCTGTCATTATGTCCTGACAGTAGAATATGAGACAGATAATCTGTGAAAAAATCAAGCTCATCTGGCTCCTCCCAGTGTCCTATTGCCATTTGCAGGAATACATCGCTCCCGTTAAGAAACAACCAATCAGAGCTGCGGTCCGTAACTTTGTTTGTGTTCAAAATGTAGAAAAATGTATATAATAATAAGCGAGTACACCATGAATCCATTTTCCAAACCGTGTTTTTAGCTTGTCCTGAATCACAAGGGTGCACCTATAATAAGTGTTTATATTCGGACTATTTTCGATTGCTTCGGGGATACCGAGGCGGAGTAACCCAGTACCTTTGTGATTCTTCATAGACACAAACAGATAGAAGTAGATCCGGCTACGATGTTCTTCCACAAGACGCAAGCAGTTCTGTTTATTAACCGCTAGAGCGTCAAAAGTTACCGACTGCAGCTTTAACTGTAATTATGAAATTGCCTGTACAGATGTACTACAATAGTTCATTAGGTTTAAAATAAGACCTAAATTTTCACTATAATGCATATTCACTTAATTTAACGTCCAAAAAAAAAACATAAAGGGGATTTTTTTCGCCCTTTCATTTTCATCCAGAATAGTTCCTTGATCTCTGAACATGACATGCAGGCTGGCTGCTATGAGCATGTGTGCAAATAACTGTCGGATATACATGACACATTACTGTTGGGTACAAATAACACAGGGATAAACAGACAGAGCAAGAGAACACAATAACAGGCAATTTCATCATAAATGTACAGAATTACCCACCCAAGCACACCGGGAATGAACAGCAGTTACTGATGATAATAATAAAAGAGAGAAGCCTCAATCCAAAGTTAAAGATGAACAACTAAAGCAAATTCACAGTAGTTTATTAGCACTAAAATCTAAACATGGGGTTTTACAAGAAGAATTACCTTGAGAATGACTGCAGCCAATATCTGCTCTGATAAATGATAGCACTAGTGAACCCACCTGTTACAGATATAACTGTATAACCATCTGTTCGACTGAAGAGAGATAAATCTGAACAAAATCAGCATATGAACAGGCATAACACAAACAAAAATCTTCTCTCTCTCTCTCTCTCTCTCTTTCTCTCCCCAATGCAAACAAATGGAGATGTTTAAAAAAAAAAGTCTAAGCTGATTTCCAAATGAAATAAAATACACAAGTCAGTCAGTCTAAATACATACACTTTGTGAACTTGACGATAGCTTTGTGTGAAAAATACAAAATCAGCTCTTGTTAAGGATTGTTCTTCCTCCAGGGGGCGCTTAATCCAGTTTTGACCCATGACTGGATTGGACCGTCCTGACCAATAGGAAACAATTAGTCATGTTATCTCTGAACTGCTTCAGCAATGCTCTTAACAGTAATTATACTGCAAAACCTTAATAACAAGTGAACTAAAAATTCTTGTAAGCTCAGCCAAAATTTGGTAAAAGAAAAATGCTGTTCTTGGCTCTTGTGCCCAAATGTCTATATGTTTATCCATTCCTGTTTGTAACATTTTTGGACTGGCTTCGCTGTAAATGATACCAAAACGTAGTCGGCTCCTGAGGTAACGGGGAACAATCTCAGAACGTTGGAGAATGTTCTGTCAAGGTTGTATCAACGTTATGAAGAAATGCTAATTGAATATTCACTGGAAGTTAACAGGCGACACATTGGATATATTGAACGTTTATAGACCATTCAGAAATAGCGATTCAATTACTCAATGTGAACATTAGCAAAACATTCTATATTTGTTAAATGAGTCACATTTGTTTTACAACCAAAGGCACCAAATGCATCACAGATTCAAACAAATGTTGCTGAACCCACTAACAGGTTACATCCATCTTGATTGCAATCAGAAAAAACCTCAGCTGAGACCTTGTGGAAAACAACCTTTTTATTTATTCCAGCCGGTTCATTTTCAGAACGAAGGCGGGAAAAGCGAGCGAGAAGAGCGTACACCCGGAGGGTGAACTTGAAAGAGATTAGACTAATTTCAAGCAAACAGAGCGATGAGGGAGCGCGGGTGTTATCTGGCTCTGAAGAGAGAACTTAAAACAGTCTGCGATACGGGGCAGAATTAAAGCATTATTAATTGCATAGGCGTATTAAACAGACCCCAGCAAGTGACCTCTTCTAATATGAGGGAAGCATGAGAACAAAATACGTCTTAATCTGCTCAGCAGTGCTTAGATAAATGTCAAGAGTATCTATCACCTCAATTAACCAAGCAGAGAAAGTTGTCAGAGTCTAATTCTCCTTGTGACAAGAGTGGCGTTAAGAGGCTCCCATGCACTTCACTGAGCTTCACAGTTCCTGCTGTAGATTAATGCCCCTTCAGACAGCACAGCCAATAGCGTTCAGCCTCGCTCACTCCCAAACACATATTCCACCTCCACCGTCCAATACCTGCCTCTCTCCAGGCGTCTCTTTCTCTTCATTTCCCACTGCAGAGGCAATACGCTTGTAATGATCGTTGGTTTTAACCAGTTACAGCATCTGAAGAAAGCTGTGTGTTAGCATCACATCTGGCACATTTAACCCTGGAAGTGTGTCAAATGTCCACTCCCCAAAATGACGCTAAGGGGTGACGCAGGGTAGGCGAACTGAGTAATAATAAAGTCATTATTTTAATAATAAAGTCATTATTTTAGTTTTCTTTGCGCACAAAAGTATTCTCGTATTCTTGTAAACGTATGGTTGAACCCCTGATGTCACATGAACTATTTTAACAATCTCCTTTCTTACTTTCTGAGCCTTGATCGTGTAAGGATCCTTGCTGTCTGTGGAGGGTCTCTTTGCTCATTTATTGATTAAAAAAGGTTATGTTTTTATGCACAGATGCACTAAATTGTATCACAGTTTCCACAAAAACAGAAAATAAGCAACTGTTTTTAATACTACTACTAATAATAATGAATATTATAATGATTTCTGACCCTGAAGCCTGGAGTAATGATGCTTAAGTAGTAGACTAAAGAAAGTAATTAGAATTAGATAGTCATTAGCTTTGCATCACAGGAATAAATGACATTTTAAAATATATTCAAATATAAAACATTTATTGTAATAATATTTCACAATATTACTATTTATGGTGTATTTTTAATTAAATAAATGCAACCTTTTGAGCATAAAAAATGTATTTAAAAAATTATACAAACTTTCAAATTATAGTTCAAATATTATATTTAAATATTTTTGCAACGCAACAAGGATTTTTTTATTTATGCATTTATTTTTCGCGATATATTCCATGCTCTGTAGATGATTATGTTAAGCACAGCCTCTATGCAAGGTCTCAAAGGAATTCCTTCACCCATGGAGGCTTTCTCTCAGCTCTCTGCGGCCAGCATGTGCACCATATGCATTTCTATTCCCCAATTTAAGTACACGCAAACAGATGGCAACCTTCTTTTACTGGAACCAGCGTCGCCATGTGTGGCCAACAGTCTAGAGTTTGATAATGCCAATCGCACGGTTGCCCTCAGCCAGAAAAAATAAATAAAAAAAATGGCATAGTCAGGTGCAGATTTACTGTGAACACAGCTGCCAGTCTCAGGCCAGTGGAGCCGGACACTGTCACCAAGCCATTATTTTCTAGAATAGCACATGCAAAACCCAAAAGAAGGTCAAAGCTGTTAAAAAAAAAAAAAAAAAACACTGTACTCGCCGCCTCACAAGAGCGGTCTCAAGGGTAAAAAAAAAGGAAGTACTAATTCATTTCTCAAAATTGCAATTAAAACTCAATTTGGTCACTTTGTAATGAGCAAAAAGTGGGGGAAGGAAATAGGAAGTGCAGTCAATACAATTTAGCTGCATATAAAGAGGCCATACAAGTGGCCTAGTTTTTAAGAGAGAGGATAGATTAATAAATCATGCTTTGTAATGGATTTGACTCCCACAGCAATGACATGACAACACTGTTTTGCATCCGAGGGTCTGCCTATCAGCGCCCTCGACCGCTGACCCACCTGCGAGCGATTCCTGCCCCGCGGCTGACCGAAAAAACTCAAGCGGCTGCGACATGACACTGCAAACAATGACTGACACCAAGGCCGGCCTGATTTATCAGACTCTTGTAACAATACCAGATACAACCTTCGTTTCTCCGCCCGATGGCATATGAAGATTTATAACCAAGGGAGAGAAACGTGGAAAAGTGGAGCTGAGAAGAAAAAGTCAATATGATTCTTTGGGGGATGAATAACGATTTGTACAACACTGATCTGGCTGCAATGGATCAGCGTCTGGATATCATTCTCCACCTTCAAGGAAGCATCACCTGAGGCGTACTGGAAAATTTCCCCCACCGTTTTGAACGGCTCACTTCATTGGTATTCAGATTACGAGCTCCTGGAGTGGAAACGGAGAGCGAGGCGCTTACAGAAAAACTCTTGTATCACTTGCGTTCTTTAAAAGCACTTAGGAGACGTCAGGCAGCTGTCACATCTTTAGTTTGTTGTCAAATTAAAACGTCTTTTTGCAGTGTCTTCACTAAATGCTATCTCATGCCCTGAAGGCTTGATTCAAGCATAAAGCCGATATTGTATTTACTCTCACTTCGTTAATGTCCTAGATTTATAGTCCTACTAACAGTCGACTTTATATCACCGTGATTTAAAGCAGTTACAAATAACATTGTCAAGCAAGGCAGTAAATTTAAACGCTACATCCGTAATTTTGAAAGGTAGGTTATCTATTTTAGTAGCATCACCTGGATGAGTCCCAGATTCATCCGGTGTCCACCTTGAAGCTCCTTGAAAGACCGGCCCACCGTTTGACAGCTCACTTCCACTTGTTAGTATTTCCAGAAATAAAATCAATGTTATTTTTCCCTAAACGGAGCTGACAGAACTCGGTCTGGAATTGACAGTAATGGTGTTTGAACACCCGGGAACCTCAGAGATGATTGAGCGCGTGATTGATAGACAACAATTCTAGAATCGCGAAGTTAACAAAATACTCCGAGCCATTTGAAATGGAGTTACGGAAAAATGAAGATAAATTACCGTCATCTCAGGAAAGAAGTTCCATAACAAAAAGGATCATTTAAATGACATAATCCACAACCCTCACAGATGAATGCAGTGCTTTCAGTCTGCAGATTCACTCGTACAGTAGCTAACATCCAAAGTCAGCGTTAATCGCGAGCATCTGATTTGCTTAATGTAAACCATTTTGCCTGTGATTTATCATTCAGTTCCAATCATGCAGTCTGCATGACATTAAACCGACCTAAAAGCATTCTGAACTATCTGAAATCACTCTTGAGCCAGTCACTGAGAAAACCTTGAAAAAATTTTCTTAATTATGATAAAGTAATATCTAATTTCCTTAAACGCCTTGCTCTTTAATCATCGTCTCTACAAAGCTTAATTTACTAGTTTCTCCATTAAAAGTGCATTGCCACACATTAAGTCTGGCAACATGTGTTTCTTCATCTGGGTTGCCTCTTAAGCGCACAATGTAATTCAGGAGTTTAGTAGCTAAGCTGCAATTTCCTGTAATTTAAGAGAAATTGACATTTCATTTTATCAGATCTTTATTTCCTGAGCAGGCAGGTCTTTTCTTTAAAACCAAGTAAGACGTTTGGTGGCATGGGTATAAGAAAAAAAAAGAGCTAAACTGAAAACAGCCTGTAGCAGCTCACCTTACTTAGCAATGAAGATGTTTTACTTCTGCAGTCTGTTTAGTATTATCATTGCTACAGAAAAAACCCACCTTTGACATTAAAGAACAAGTCATATGGGTTTTCGTAAAATATCTATTTTGCAGTTAGTGAGGTAGCTATCCTTCAACATAAACAGTCTGCAAAGTTGTTAATTAAAAATAAAGATATTGTCTCTCAAAAGAAAGAGTAGACGAGTCGTTATATTTCCGAATCTTCTGCCTGTTACTGGTACACGTCACTGGGTAACACATTAGCATACTCCCACCTGCCCGCGAAATACAAACACTCTCTGTGTCGAGAAGATGCTGTGGTCCACGATAACACAATTCGAACCATTTATTCAGTTCGTTATTTTACAGAGGACTGCTTCTCTGATCTTGTCTTTTATCTTCGCTGGGTTCTAATCTTCTTTATTTGGACCAACATGCTCCCTGAACCACAACCTGTAAGTACTATTGATACGTTATGTGTGCATTTTCAAATGAGTGCTCTAATTTGTGCTAATAATATCCAACCCATTGTCACTCCCTCTAGCATCACTATCATGATGCCAAATAGGTTGTGTGTGTGTGTGTGTGCTAATATGTGATGTAGCCTATATCTAGTTTTACTGAAATAGTTCTGGGAGTGAATTTCCTAAGATTGTGTTGATTATTGTAGACTGATGTTGTTCTAATTACTTTGTTTAATAATAAAGAATGTAGTGTAGCACAGACTTTATAATCACTCGGATAATATATCCACCATTATTGCTTTGTTAACTGTTCAGTGTAGCAGCTAAACTTTAGCTGTGGGGACAATTCGCTTGAATAAGTGTTAAACAACATGTTTTAATGTCATTATTTTAAGAACTAATTGGAGCACTATATTATTGTTTTATGAAAAGGTGAATGCTAGGGTTGCCAGACTGTCACAACCCAGGGTGGTGCCTCTTTAAAAATCCTATTCTGGGTTGTAAAATACACACTTTCAGTCGGAGTACCCCGGGTAAATTTGCATTCCAGTGCTTAAATATGACGTTACTGGGGTCACTACACCCAGCGACATCAAAAACAACGGTGGACTTGGCAACACAGATGGTAGCGCTTGCTAACTTGCTCAAGCGTTCTTCTTTGTGCCAATCATAACAGGCTTGGCCAGCTGACCAATTATTCAGGGAAAATTACAAAGTCTTCTGACCTTAGATGCATTTAAACCTGTTGTAGGAGACTCCAACAAAATATTAGGACACTTAAATTTTTTTTTAAAAACATGACCTTCTCTTTAAATCTGATTTGTTTTATTTTAATATAATTTATACATTTTTATGGGGTTTTTTTTTTCTTTTTTCTTTCTTTTTTAAATAAGCTAAAATAAGATTACTTTTTTTTTCTTTTTTTTCTAATTTTAGTAGTTGAGTTTCTTTGTGTGTTTGCATGTGTTTATTAATTTTGTGTTTTGGTCATTTTCAAATATCAAATATATGCTTAGTTTTTTATTTATTTAAGTTTTTCCCTCTAATATTTATAGTTTATACTAGTTCAGGTTTATTTCAATTAACAACAACAACAAAAAAAATCTTTAATTATTCAATTAACAATTACTTTTAATAGTTTTACTCAATGCAGAACTGATTCTGATATCAGACTGAGCCGTGTATACCTGGATTTTATTAAATTCTGTACGCTGCATTGTCATTTTATGTTTAAATGAAGCAATATCACATTGAATATCAGATTGAATATCAAATATTCAGACCAAAAGCATGATTGCAATACAGTGTTTATAAAAGAGTTTGAATAGGAGGTTCATTTTGAGTAAATCACTTACAGAAACACTTTTGCTCTAGCGTCACTCATCTACTTTGTTTCATTATTTTTGCTGATTTCTGACCCAAAGTATAATATTTTTTATTATTATTATTTATTTTATTGTTTTGGTGGAGACAAAACAAAAAAAAAAACTTTTTTTTATTATTATTATTTACAAGCATCTAAAAAATGTTGTAACTTTGTCTTGTTTATGGAAACATTTTTATGTTTTTGCTTAATTACGATATTATTTTCTTTTTCTTTCTTTTTTTTAATTAACAGTTTGCATTTTACATTTATAGGTGAATTCTAATCCAATCCACTTGGTGCTTTGTTTTCTTTTTGTTGTTGTTGTTGTTCTACACAAAATAATAATGCTCTAGCAGTTTCATCTAAGTCTTTTCAGGTAGTAAAACTGCTGTGTCAACAAAACTAAACAGGGATAATAACTCAATACCACAAAATAAAAGTTTACCCTTGAGTTATTTCTGTTTGTTCGGCACGTGGCATACCAGTATATGAATGCTTTGGGGTGAAGCGTAGACTGAATCAGGAGGAAAACCCAAACCTGCTGACACTCACTTGCTGATCTGTGCTGTGTGTGCTGCCAACTGACTCTCATGATGATGTATTGACAGATGCAGTTCTCTCCAGTGCTTCTCTGGGCCTGAGAATTTGGTTTACAGCAGCACCATGGGAAATAAAAAAGGGGGATGCCCAGGGGCCTGGCTAGATGAGGATGAATGGAGACATTCCTGAATGTCAGCAACGAAACTATCGGGCCAAGCTGAGACACGCACCTTACAGCTGGAGCTAAACAAACTGAGCTTGGTTTCCAGAACTTTCCTCTGCATTCCTCTCAAATGATCAAAGGCAGCAGAGCTGGTTTTACTAACTAACCTAAGCATCAGGAAATCTGTGTAAACTATACCAATATAGATAATAATATAAAGTAATATAAAAGAAAATGACCTCCATCAGAAACACAAAGCAACCTGCAGCACAAAAAGATAAATGAAGCAATACAAAACAAGTTAATGATAGCATTGCCAGTTTCAGTTTCTGTGAAGCCCTCTTGGGTTTATCAAAGGGGCCAAGATTGGTTTGGTTAGCAATACACATATTTTATCATTTTACAGGAAGGGGTTGGGCTTTTAGATCACTTTATAGTATTATTTATATTAGTATAGTTTACACTTTTTATTTATATTAAGATTTATATTTTTAAGAAATTCATTCATTATATTAATATATTAATAATGGTACTTTTATTCAGCAAGTATGAATTAAATTGATCTAAAGTGAATAATTATTTTTCTAGTTTGTCTTCTGTTCTTTTAAACTTTCTTCACATCAAAAAAATAATAAAAAAATAAGTTATTTTCACAAACATTGTTACAAAAATAAATCTATTTTACATGATGTTGTGCATCATTTGAAGGGTTAATAATTTATTATTATTATTATTATTATTATTATTTAATTAATACTTTTATTCAGTATAGAATACTGAAATAGATCAAAAGGGACAGTACCGATTTTTACATTATTAAAAACATATTTCTATTTGAAGTTCTATTACTGTTGTTTTGAACTTACTACTCGTTAAATAATTCAGCTTTGCATCACAGGAATAAATTACACTTTAAAATATATTAAAATAGAAAACAGTTCTTTTAAATTGTAATAGTACTTCACAATATATTTTTTTTTTTTTTTTTTGATCAAAGAATTGCAGCATAAGATATTCTTTCTTCTATTTTCAATAACCAAATGAACACACAAACAAACAATTAATTTAATAAATCTTACTGACCTAGTTTAGAATGGTATTACATATATGTTTCTGTGTCTGCTGCAGTTTTGGGACTGTGTTGTCATTGCCATCAGCCAATCAGAGTTTTCATGATGTCATTTCCTGCGACCTCAGAGTGATTAGTCACATTGAATTTACGGCTCAGGTGGATGTCTAAAGAAATGTGCTTCTGGCAGCATGTGCTACCTGAGAAACTGCCGTGGAGATGAATGGAAACGCCATCGGATACTTTCTCCAGGAATTACAGACCTCCTCGGGTAAATAAACTACTGCAGGACATCATAGCAAAACTTCCTTCTCTGTGAAAAAAGGGGCACTGCAGTAAAGCGGACCTCAGTTGACAAATTAACTTTTGCCATTTTCATTCCTCCGTGAAAATCCTGTTCTCTAATTGGATTAGGTCTTTGACCGGAAGTGGCGCTTCAGCGGGTGGGAGTGTTTTTCTCTGCCAAGAGCCAGAAAGCACTGACCCCTGAAGTGTCACCCTCATGAGGCCGGTAACAGTACTGCTGTAACATGAATCATTCCTCCACACTCGCTTTCCCAGAATGGCCATGGACTGATGTGACAAACACCGAGCAGGAGACCGGCACAGCTGGGCCGTGTAAAGCCTGCAAGAAAAACAACGAGCGAGAAATAAAACCTGGACTTAAACTATGTTTTATGAGCTTTGACTTAATGATGACCACCTCAGAGTGAGTTATATAAGAAGAGCTCCACAAACACAGACGCAGGATTAAGCCACTGAAATCACCACAGTCAAATGCTGGATGAATGTGAAATATCACAGATTAAATAATAAAATACAAAAATTAACCCTGGAGGTGAATGTGTCGAAACAGTATTAAAAGCGATATTAAATTAGTAACACTTTACAATAATGGTGCATTCAAACCCTCCAGGTCTGTGCTTACTTTGTACATAAATAATTGCCGGATTCAAAATAGCAATTAAAAGGCTTAATGGTTTTTATACTGTACACACTATCGCTATTGTAGTACCAATATCTTTATACACATTTGTGTATTCATAAACCATATATACCAGTACACACACACACACACCACATATTCGCTACTCAAACTCAGACATCGCAGTCTGTTCATTATCAAAATAAAATACAGTCAACCAAAAATATAAAAAGTTACATTGGTCAATTTAAATAGTCTGTGGTATAACTGGTCCATTTTGTATGCCAAGCATATTTTTGCTCGTGTGAAGAGGATATTTCAGCCGATATACAAACCCCCATGAAGTACAAAGCCTCTACATGATATATAATAGCTTAATTTAAATAAATTGTGAAAATGGAAACATCAGGATTTGTGAGGAATGAGAGGTGAGTCCAAATTAACGCCTTGTAAGGTTACCTTCAGTTTCCCTTTGTTTTGGTTTCTCTAGGTTTATATACGTTTATTTCATTCATGTTCTGTTCTGAATACTGTTACATTTATATGATTTGTTTTGGAGTGAGCTATACTAACGTATAACTGCGTTTATAGTCTTTATAATGTTTAAACATTATAATATTTCACTTTATTGGTATTATTTCTGGTATTATTACACTATCTTCAAACATTCTGTTGCTCATAAAACAATGAGCAGTGAGAACCAATCAATGAGAACCTCCACGTGCTTCTTTCTCTTGCCCACTTCACTCTGAAACCTCTGTTCTGTGACTCTGCAAGTTGTGTAAGCGTGTACAAAATTCTGCGAAAAGGACGGATATTTCTTTATAGCAACAACAAATCAGCAATCCACTGTAATTATGACAGTGTGTTCCACTCACTTACCAGTAGGGGGCTCCAAAGTCGCAAAAATAGCTACGCAAAACTACATTCAGTTGCTTTAACTCGAATCAACAACTGGAATGTGGAAGAATGTTCACGTTAACACATTTAAAAACATTAGAGTAAAGTGTTACTACTAAATCCTTTGCCTTTGTATAATGAAAACAGGAATTTTTAGACACATAGTGGACACACAGTGCACTAACTGCGTCCAAATATCTGTGTGCTGACGTCATGGAGAGAGGGAGAGTGTGTGTGTGTGTGTGTGTGTGTGTGTGTGTATGGGGGGGTTCATGGGGAATTGAAATTAATGAGAGTAATCAGACGCACACAGCGAAGGAGGCAAGGGCAATTAATATAAACAGGCTACCAGCAGGCCGGAGATCAGTATTGAGAGTGCGCAGCAGATGTCCTGGAAGAGCCAGAGGACAGCAGCACAGACAGCCAGCTAAAGCCAACCTGACAGTCTGCTGGCACTCCCAGATAACATGATCATTTCCCCATCAGCAGCCACGCTCTCAAGCCTCTTTAACACCCGCTGCCTGCTCCCCGTCCACATCTTCCAGAGCCGCCAGGAGCTTGTCCACAAACTCTCTTCCAGAAGGACGTTCTGACAGAGCACCTTCAGCTGTGAGAGGACCGATTCGCTGTGCTGTAAACGTTTAAGAGTAACGTAAAGCTCATGGATTCTTCTTATTCATGTTCAACTAAACTTGTGCGTCAACATTTTTACTTGAACAGTTCTGTGCACTGCACTGCACACATTCATTGTTGACGTGGAATACACAAAGTGCTTACAGCAGAAAGTTAATGCTGCAGAGCTGCCTCGTCTGTAGAGAGCTCGCTCCGTTAATAGACCACACAGTGTTTAGTGCTTTAAAGAAAAAGTGAGGCGCAAATCCAATGTGCCTGGATTTTTTTTTTTTTTTTTAGTAATGTATACTTGTATTTGTTAGGAAATTATATGTTAGGAAACTATTATGTTACAAAATTTAAAACAACATAAAATGATAATATACTTTATTTAAAGATAATATATATAAAAATATATAATATATAAAAATAGTATAAAATAGTTTTACAAATATTTTTATAACCACCTTCCAACAACTATAAAACAATATCATTATAATGTTGAATTTATATTATGTTAATTGTATTATTAAAGTACAGTAAGATCCATTAGTTAACATTAATTAATGCATAAACTAATATTAACAATGAGCAATACATTTATTACAGTATTTATTCATCTTTCATAACATTAATAACAGTACTGTTTATTTTTAGTTAATGTTAGCACAGGTCCATTAAATAATATTAACAGACACAACTTTGGATTTTAAAGTTGAAATTAAAATTAATAAAATGCTTTACAAGAATCTATCATTGCTATGTATTAATGTTAACAGATTGAATCTTAGTGTAGTGTTACACAAGTCTGAATTATTACTGACGATTTTTCTGTCCAAAATTAAGTTTAGATTTTTAGAATTATGGTTCTACATTTTTTTACACAACCCTGCCATTTCATAATTCTCCTCTACCAGAGAAAATGTTAAATTTAAACATTCACAACCACGACATCTAAGAAATATTAATGGGAACCTGTTATAGCATGACAAGAAAATGTATTCTCATTCTATTTTCTACATTTTCGATGAACACTATAAACTTAACCGTTCTATATTGTTTTCCAAATGTGAAGATTTATGTTTTTTCACATAAAAAAAAAAAAAAAAAAAAACTATTTTGCTCAATTTATGGGGAAATTAAATGCAGTTTAAAATAAATTGTAAATCTAGTTTATCAATAAAACTACTTATTATCTTATTGCTAGAGAATTTAACCCCACAAATTGTAATGTTGTTAATGTTTTATTCTAAACAACTGTTAAAAAACAACATAAGACATTTAATTTAATCTCCTCAAATGAACCACAGACTGAAATGGTTGAGGTCCTATATTTTACCCAGTTTAAAGCATCCTATACACTGAGAAAATGTAATAATTTTGGAAAACAACGAAAATAAATATTTGAAACTGGAAAAGGGATTCTTAACTTGTCGGTGATGGCAGAAGCCAAACAGACTCATTCACATGTAGATCAGTCAGCCTGTGTTGTAGAGGGCTACATCCCACAGACTCATGTACGAGCGCGATCACATGTTACAGGGTAACCGAGGTCAGATCAGAAATGGTGATCACGTCTTTAGGTTCTGTCCTTCCCACATGTATAAACACGGTAGTGATGCACTCCAGCGTACTGTCTGTTTGCTTTACAGCTCTAATTCTTATGGATGAGAGTCTGTCAGACTTCAGACAATAACTCCTTTAATTAAGCAATTGATTGGTCTGGGGGTTGTCAAAGGTTTAACTTATGGATTACTTGGTTCAAGGAGTTTTTTCCCTTTCTTTTTGTTTTACTAAGGACATTGTCACATCACATCAGATCAATAAATAACGTTCACTTTTAATATACATCATCATGGTTTCCAAAAGCAATAATTTAGGTGCAATACACTCAGGGAGAGATTGATTTAAAGCCAAGAAATCAGCAATAAAACTTAAAAATGTACACTTTGGTACAGCTCTATAAAACATTGGGGTTGCATAAAACAAACTGATTTTCTAAAACAATTGCATTACCTTTCGATTTTGACACAAATGATGGGCCAATGGTGCCCCCATGAGGACATTTCATTGATTCGTTTTGTTTTTGGCCAGAAAGTTGTTAGAGATTACGTAAAATGTCACATCAATTTATTTTTTATTTATTTATTTAAGCTAATAGTTCAAGATTAAATTGGTTTCTATGCAGCAAAACTCAGATTAATGTTGAAATAGAATCATATGTAGATGAAAAGCGTTTCAAGTTTGGCCATAAACAAGCGAACACATGAAACACCCATGTGCTATTTTCTAACCGTTAAAGCAATAATTCAAAAGTAACGACCAAAAAAAAATAAAAAAAATAAAAAATAGACTAGCCAATTATAAAAAGTTCATTGTTCACCCCTCCAAAACATATCTGAGAGATTAAGCATCAAAACGTTAGCGTGGTCTTTATGAGAAACACACGTCGCGTTACAGACGCTCTGAAGGCGCAGTGATCCGCAGACGCCAGTCACTGTATTTCTGAACCTGCACGTCATATCCGTCAGCGCGGCCAAACCACTTATTAAACAGAAAGAGGCCACGGCTATAAAGACAGAAGGCGAGGAGCTTGTTATTTTTCTTTCGGGGAGGTGAACAGGGAAAAGATCAATGGTTGTGGTGGCGTCTTTTGCCACAACTATGGCATTAAAAAACTGCTCGAGAAAAGATATTATCGAAGCGTCAGCCTTTGAAGCGAGCGCCAAGAATAATTTCCCACATATAACATTCCCCAGTGAAACCACACACTGCTGTGGTACTAAACACCCCTCCCTGACTCCTGCACACCCCTCCAGAGAGAAGTGCTGCTTCATCTAAAGCCCAATTAGAGACTGATGAGTCAAAGAACTCGCTTCTGGCCTCTCGACAACCACAAAAGGTACTTTATTCCCGTTAGGCGTGAATACTGTAAAACACTCCTTCCGCAATAAAGCTGCAGAGCTGATGATCATGAACCATAATGACGGGAATGAGGGAATGTGACGAGGAAAAAAAGCTTAGAGGTTCTTCCCAAGATCCCTAAAAATGTCGGTGGACTTTACAGTAAAGCTCCATTAGTTAACACTGGTTAATGCACAAACAATGAGAATTACATCTAGTCTTTATTAAGGTTTGTTAATATTAGTTCATAAAAATCATTAGTTCAGGTTAAGTCGGGTTCATTAAATTATATTAAACAAAAACATTTGATTTTAATAAATGTATAGTAAATTACCATTGACTGGGATTAATAAATGCTTTTAGAAGTATTTTTCATCGTTAGATCATGTTAACTTATGTATTTAGGCTACTTCTTGTTACCAACTGGAATCTTATTGTAAAGTGATATCAAGATGTCACTGTATTTGAACAAAATAAGACTACATAAAACAATAAAGTAAAATAAGAATAAAAATAAATAAATGCATAAAGTCATGAGGCACAGATGTTAACAGATATTTTACTGTGAAATGATCCAAGTATTGATAAAAGTGCTTATAAATAACCAGAAGGAATAAACAGATTTGAAGTTTTTTAAGTAAAATTGTAAAATATTATGGAGATAAAGATTACTTTAAATTTTCCAGAGTTTGAATTCTAGCCAACCCAAAGTCACAAGAGTAAAATCATCATCATCATCATCATCATCATCATATTTTATATATGACTATCATGAATTTTTTTTTTGAGAATTTATTATTTTGATGTTATTAAATTCGTAGAGAATATATATATATATATATATATATATATATATATATATATATATATATATATATATATATATATATATATATATATATATATATATATATATTATCATGTTATGGATATTTAGGTTACAACTGCCACCTTAAAGTGGTAATGTGGTTTCACACATTTCACATATGAACTAAATGCCTAAATTTGTATTCATATTTTTTGTTTTTGTTTTGAAGTAACCAGAAGGACGAATTTAAAATCTTTTTAGGCCAATTTTCAGAAAACTAATTAATTAATATAAGTTGTTCAATCCATATAAATAAACATTAATTTAAAGTTTCTATTTAAAACAGGAATAATAATAATAATTATTATTATTATCATTATTATAGTTATAAATAATAAATAAATAAAATACATATTTTGCTTGGTTTCAAACTGATTGGAAGCTCCCAAGTAAAAAAAAAAAAAAAAAAAAAGTAAACAAAAATACAAACTAAGATCCTTTTACAGATGAATATTTATCCCACAATAAAGTTGTTTACACACAATAGTACATGATCATCCGATGCGTGCATCTCTTTAGTGAAACTCCAGGCTTCCCCTCAACTGTCGGTAAAAGCTTCATTACTCGACGCGTTTCGAGACGCTGCACACAAGCGACATCTTCTGGTTAAAAGGTGGAAAAAACTGCCTTTGTTTCCCAGAAGACCCCACTAGTCCAGCCATGTTTGGACTGTTTCAGATAATAAAGTAGTTTGTGCTATGAAAAACCTGTATAAAGCAAAGAAAATATGAAGTCTATATAAACAAGTCTTCATGTCAGGCATTATATTACACAATATTAACACATTAATACAGTCTGTAAAAAAATAGGCAAGACTGCATATATAGGCTATGATCAAAATAACCGAAGATTATCATAGAATGGTCAGTTAAAGCTTTTGTGTACCAGGAATTAATACAAAACGAACATGCACAAAACTACACATGCAAATATGTATTTGTATTATGATTTATTCTTTTCAAAGCAGTGAGTTAAACTTGAAACTGCAAAAGTGGTTCACGTTATTTGAATCAGAATACAAAGAAAACGAAGCTTCGGACATCACAGATCACATGGTTTTGGCAAAACGAGTCGAGCTCTGGTACAGTGCTTCACTGCGAGACTTTAGTTTTTTTGACAAGCTTCAAAGTCTCTGTGTCAAACATCGCATCACTGCATCGCTTCACTGCCGAGTCAAAACATGTCCAAACAGACCTCGTGTGGATCAGTCACAAAGACTCAGCAACTCTTTTGAGTCGTAGGTAATGACTGGTAACTGTCTGTCTGTTATGGCACTTTGTGCTTCCACTTTCATATTCACAAACTTTATTTTCCAGCGATTATTGTCCATTGGTGAGCGAATGAGGCCAAACACCTTCTCAAAAATCCCAAGGCAGGCATTATCACGGTGGACGGTCCCGGCTACGGCCACTAACACCAGTCCATGAGCTGAAGATACACACTTTAACCCTTGACCCTCCAAGTTCGGGCAGAACAACAGACCCTCTTGTCCTGCGAAAGCATGAAGCCGCTGACTGACCAGCTCTGCCCCGTTGAACTCATCTACACACCGCTCTCCAGAAGACGAGAGGAGCCGAAGTCTCACATCCGGCCAGAAGTGCTGAGGACACCAGTCTTGAGCCGGCTGCCCTTGAGTGGGGTTTTGGGAGTTCAGAAGGGTGAAGAACCACTGGCAAAACTGTTTTCCCAAAGCTGGAAGGTCTGCCAGACCATCTCCAACATCTTCTGAAACCACGGTGTTCTTCTCACGCTCTGAGATCTGTCAGAAATATCCACCAGGTCAAAATACAACCATAAAACCTTAACTGTTTTTAAAAGAATTACATTGAAGCACTTTTTTTTTTGTATTATTATTATTATTATGTTTAAACAGTCAGTGCTTCACATAATTGTGAAAGCTTTTTTTTTTATAAAGTGAAATTCACTACAGTTCAGAGGTTTGGAGTTGGTAAGATTTATTTATTTTTTCTTCTTTAATAAATTGTTAATTTTATTCAGCAAGGTAAAAAAGAAATAGAATATCAGATATGGGCATGATCGAATGATTTCTTTAGGATCATGTGACACTGAATAAATGTAATTATTTTCATCTGTAATAATATTTCACATTATTATGGTTTATAAAGGCTTTTAATTTAAGTAAATGCAGCCTTGGTGAGCATAAGACTTATTTTATAAACTTTTTGAAGGCTAGTGTACTTTTAATACCTCTGTACCTCTTTCCAAGCACTTAAAACACACCTTGTACAGCAAACTTTACAAATGGCAAGTTCTGTCAATCATATATATTGTGGTCTCATTTTATTGGCCATTCGTTGAAAAGTGCTGCCTATTTAACAGCTCCTGTGATCCACAAACAGATAAGGTGGGCATCCAGGCGGGGTAAAATACAGTGCATTACATCAATGTTTAATATATTATCAGATCCAAGATCTACGCAAATGTGATACGGTGAATCACAGCTTCTGGACAGAAGCAAAAATGACTTGTTTAAAGATCTTTCACCCATTGAATTATCCCTCAACTCCCACAAACCTCGACTGAAGCCCAGCTATAGTGGTGCTCTATAGGCCATGACATTATTTAACCTTCAATGATAAACACTTTTAATTAAATATTCAAATACAGAAAGAGTGATACATTATTCTTGCAAACTTTATAACATATTAGTAAAAAAAATACATTAAATAATAATATAACGTGTTCAATGTAAAAACAATTAAATAGTGTAATACAATTAAACTTATTTTAATTGCTACTGTGATGTATAAATTCTTTAAACTACATTGCACATGAAGTATATTTATAATTTGTATTAATTTAAAATGTTGTACATTAACAATGTGAAACGGGAGAAATATGCTTAACTGGCACAGACATAATATGACCCAAACATGTTTTTGACACTGACATTTCGACCCCTACCTCCCCAGATGACCAGTACTCCGTGGTCCTCCTGATCAGCTGTTGTTTATCACTGTTAGGGGGCATGGCAACTCCTTCACTGGCGAGATACTTAAAAATGACATCTCTGTGCACCTTCTTTCTCTTGAGGAGCTCTTCGGCGTCTTGTGAGTAAGTTATGATGGCCTCAATGGCCTCTGTTGATCAGGAAACACGACTCTGACAGACTGACAACATGCATAGCTCATAAAAAGATACAAGATAATACAAGAGAGTAACAATTGCTCAGTGTCGTTGTCATCAGACACGGGGACGTCTGGAAAACGGTTAGCTTTACAGTGAAGTCTTACCTTGCGTGCTCTCTACAGCGATCAGGCGATTCGTTACTGTCTCTTTAAGGGCGAACAAGTCGTCCAGGGGTAATAATCTTAACAGTTTTCGACAGCCACTTTGCTCTTTCATTGACAACTTTGCCATACTTACACAAGTTATGTCAAGATACACATCTTCCTTCGCTGTGTGAAAGTAGAGCAAGCAGTTGCTTCCACTGTTGTGACGCACCACAGCGCCCCCAGAGTTCAGAGAGAGGAGGTGCACCAACCGTCCGTCAAAATAAAAGTTCAGGGCGGCGTTATCTATGGTCATTATTCACAAATGCAACCAAAAACGTCGGGACTCAGGACAAGATCACAGTCCAGTTACAGGACCATTGACTCTTATTTGCTGGCATTTTATTTAATAATAATAATAATAATAATAATAATAATACTACTACTACTACTACTACTACTAATAATAATAATAATAATAATAATAATTATTATTATTATTATTATTATTATTATTATTATTATTATTATTATTATTATATTTATATTTATATATAAATATGTATGTATGTATGTATACCCTATCCAAATAAATAACTTACATTTTTACTACACTATACACTATATTTTTTGTTATAAAAATAGTTATCACTGCTTTGTGGCACTGGTGGTAAAATTGTCATCTTTCTTATAGAAACATGGATTTTATTTATTTATTTATTTATTTATTTATTTATTTATTTATTTATTTATGTTGGAGCAAATGGTAACACAAATATGTTTGTAAAGTGTGTGTGTGTGTGTGTGTGTGTGTGTGTGTGTACATTGTGGTGGAGAGGTGTTCAAATAAAAAAAAGGTATCCCTTTAATAATAGTCTGTTCTGATTGGCCAGCTGACCCAGTGCATTGTGATTGGCTGAACACCGCAAGCTCTCGTCCGAAATGTAACAACCCTTTCCATAGAGTGTCAAAGGGTAGGGGAGAAAATATTCCCCTAAGGATTGGGACACCACTACCATGACGTCACACACCATCATTCGTCATCTAGCTCTTACAATGCACACATATACTGGTGTGCTGGTGTGCATTAGAGCCTTTAATTATCGTTCTGTATTAATGAGCTGCTTACTGACACACACACACACACACACACACACACACACACACACACATATCGGAAATCGCGCAGCTCAGTCATCCAGGAGAAAATACAATTTTCAACACTACCCCACGACTTTTATTAAATACAGTCTAAATACTTTAACCACTACATTATATTTTCCAGCGACAAGAGGATACAATCGCTGTTTTTAAGTAAACTCACTCTAAAAAGATAAACGCACAGATGCGAATAGATGCAACCTCCATTTCTCTTTCTCTCTCTCTCTTTATTTCTCGAATGGGCAATATTTGAGAAAATGGTTTAGCGATTTATAATTATTGGGGGGATTAGCCCCAAAATTTCTTTGAGTAACATGACCATTAATATGAACTCAATTGAATGTAACATAAAACAAATTACTACTTTTCGTTAAATTCTTTATTTATGCCCAAAAAGCTTACATTTATGTGTCTTTTTGTTTGCTGTAGCAGCCATGTTGCCCAGATAATTCATACCCCTTCGTTTGAAGTGTGGTCTCGAAAAATCTTCGTTTGAAGGGCTATCTGGCCCTTCCCCTCCAACCAAAAGAGAATCAAGACATCCCGACACCCAGAGGAAGGGCTAATGGGTAGAATTGGGATTGGGCCGCAAAACTCTGCATTTGAACATTCAATAGCAAATACTTTATCTAATAACAAAGCATATTTACAGTAGCTGATTAAGAAGCACCGGATTGTCATAGCAAAGTCAGAATTACCTCCTCTTCTATGTTCACCAAACGGTCATCCATAAAATGTGTTGCTGTTCTGTTGTAAGTAATTTTAAAGGTTCCTAAATGCATCTACTTTCGGAAAGGCCAAATAAGCTGCTTTTGGTTTCTCCTATAAACACATAGCATCTCCCTGACATGGCTACTTCGACACTTACTGCGATTACTGAAACCACACCTTCTTTCTTTGCAAGAACATTTGAGCAGCATTATGCAAATTTTCCACATAGTGAAGTAGACATGTGGGGGCATGTTTGATTGAGCCATTTTAGGGGGCCATGCCAGAGTCTTAACTTTGATAATGAATTTCTCTTTGGATTTGAGACTTTATAGTCTTTGCATCTTTACAAATCTTCTTCATGCACCAAGAGCTTGTAACACTTTAAAGAGAAAGGAAAAATTTAAATCACATCATATGACCCCTTTAAATGCATCTGAATAATTTCCAGCCGAATGCATCTGATGGAGATTTACTGGTACTACTAATCAGAGAATCGGCTTTACTAACAAGATGCGCATGACAATCACATGCGATTTATTGTGCAGCCCTTGTTTGTTTAT
The DNA here is from genome assembly GCF_023724105.1 of Carassius gibelio. Lineage (NCBI taxonomy): Eukaryota > Metazoa > Chordata > Actinopteri > Cypriniformes > Cyprinidae > Carassius > Carassius gibelio. The sequence goes on along the minus strand of NC_068404.1, from coordinate 6,200,370 downwards.
CACAAAGTACAAAGTAAATGAGGAAAACTAAGATGACTGGTATATACAACGTGCCGCCATAACTGTCTAGAGTGTGTGGAATGATTGCAATGTGATTGGTTGAGCAGATATATTGCATTTGTCAGAAAAGGGTGACTTGCTTTTGCCGCGGTTTGGAAAAATTTGAGACAACATAACCTAATAAATCTGCGCATGTAAAATAATAAATAAAAATCTTTTCAATAACGACCAGCTACAATACAGATTTTGGCATAAACTCATTTTTTTTTTTTTTTTTTTTGCATTTTGGAACCAAACTCTTCGTATGTATATGTATATGTATATGTATATGTTTATTAGGCATTTCATCTATTGCATGCCCTTTAAATTTGTTTATTGAAAGAACAACAACAGCAGCAGTTTGGTGAAACATTTATTTAAATCACATGCATTTGGTACTTGCTACACTATATCTTTTGTCGTTCCTTTCATTCTTTTCATGACTTTGGAAAACTTTTCAACGACACCAAGCTTGATTGCAAATTATGGCTTTTCATACCACTGCTATGCTGATGACACTCAACTCTACCTCTCATTCCACCCTGATGATCCGACGGTAGCTGCTTGCATCTCAGCATGTCTAACATTTCTAGCTGGATGAAGGACCATCACCTTCAACTTAACCCTGCCAAGACAAAACTGTTTGTGCTTTTGACAAACCCATCACTTCATCACAATTTCACCATCCAGTTAGGCACATCAACCATAACACCTTCAAAAACAGCCACAAACCTTAGAGTTATGATTGATGATCAGCTGATTTTCTCAGACCACATTACTAAAATTGTCCAGGCCTGCAGATTTGCTTTTTTCAGCATCAAGAAGATGAGGCCCTTTCTTTCTGAACATGCTTGACAACTCCTTGTTCAAGCTCTTGTTCTGTCCAGGCTGGACTATTGCAATGCTCTCTTGGCAAGTCTTCCAACCAGTTCTATCAAACCTTTACAATTAATACAGACTGCGGCAGCTGCTCGCATAAAATTCAAGGCATTGATGTTTGCTTACAAAACCACCACTGCACCCCTTTACCTAAATTCAATACTTCAGGCTTATATGCCCTCTAGAAACTTGCATTCTGCAAGTGAACGTCACTTTATCGTGCCATCCCAAAGAGGCACAAAATCACTTTCATATACTTTTACATCAACTTTTCCCTTCTGATGGAATGACCTGCACAACTTAATTCGAGCAGCTGAGTTTTAAGCCATGTTTTATAAACAGCTAAACACACATCTCTTCCATCTTTATTTTACCCTTTAACTCTAGCACTCTTTATTCCAATTCAGTTTTATCTTTTTTTTTTTTTTTACTTTAACCTTCAAACTAAACCTTTAGAACTTGTACTCTATTTGTTTTCAAACTGCTTGTTTTCTTAAAATAGCTTTCTCTCTTTTTCTATTCCATCTATTAGTTTTCAATTATTTGTTATAAAAAAAATATATATATAAAAAATAAACTTGCTACACTTAACTGCGTTAGGCTAACTGAGACTTGTCATAGCACTTGCATATTATTGCTCTTTGGTTGATTTTGATTGCTTCCATTGTCCTTATTTGTAAGTCGCTTTGGATAAAAGCTTCTGCTAAATGTAATGTAATTGTAAAACACATTTGAACAGATATGACTTGGCAACTTCCCTTGAAATATTTGTATTTTTAAATCATCCTCTTCTTATTTTATTATTATTATTATTTTTACCTTATTCCAGTTGTGGAAAATGATCTGGTCCTTGGGCACAATTTATTTCCAAATAAAAACTTTTGGGGGCTCGAAGTGGCATTGGGTTCCTGTTATGGACATTGCAGAGCCATTGCCTCATGCATTTGCCCTGCAACTTTAATTAATAAAATAGCTTTGATACTGAATCATTGCATTATATTTCTCAGAAACAAGGAGGTTATTATTACATTTTGATTTATTTAATTAAAACATGAATGTAAACAGCATTTGGTCATTCTCAGACTGACATTATGCAAAAGCATCCTAAGCTACATTCTGCTCATAAGGTTACACATATAGGAACACTAAAGTGCCCTTTCAGTCCAGCCTCTCGTTCTACTGAGGATGTCCCCACAATGACTGAACTTATGGCCACAATGCACTATAATTAGCTTAATTCCATTTGTTTTATTACCGTAAATAAAACTCCTGAATCAATGTTGATGCAATTTGATCAAGACGACGCATGATGGCAGTATATAGCAATTCGTTTCATCCTTCTGTTACTGGGGCAGTTCAGTTCAATGGGTTGGAGAAGATGGGCGTTTTTTGGGATAAGCTGATTATCACAGGGACTCCAGTCACCACTCCCCGTGTTCATTGAGCAGTAGTCTCAGTCAGTCTCTCTGCGTCCCTAACTTACACAGCTCGCGGGACAAACACACACGCGCGCGCGCACAGAGACAAAAGCGCTGGGAAGGGGACACGCCAACCACCTCTTCCAGTTTATCTAGAGCGGGATATTTTCCTTCAAGAGTGGATTAAAAGGGACATTTTACTCAAGAACTGAGGCAAGTTTTGTTTTCATTCATTTAAAAGTTGTTGTTGTTTTCTTTCTGGCTGAAATTATTTTAGGTTGCCAAATAAGCGGTGAACTTCTTTTCGCTGCACATTCATTCATTTTGTGAAATAATCCGAAAGAGACGCCCAGTGTCATTATTTTCATTTGAATCTAAATGGGACCTTCTGAACATGTTTGTTTTGCAGTTAGGCTCTGGTTCCAAAATGATGCGTGGCTCTAAAGTTAAACAAACATGCTGAAACTCACTGACTCTCAGTCGCATTAATGCACAAGAAGACAGGATTGAAGTTTTATTTAGAGTGCAGACCGACTAAATGAGCTAAAGAAGTAGCTAGCTCATCCGAAGAAGTTAATGAAGGAAAAATGGACGTGAGCCTTGATTAATAAAAGTTTCATGTTTGGTTCAGTCGCTAAGAAACGTGCGCGTTAACAGGAGACTTTAATGATAAGAAGTATAAAGAGCACATTTGCATGAATGGTGAAGATGGCAATACACACACACACACACACACACACAAGGGATGAACGTCTTAATGGTTTTAAAGTTAAGTGGCAGAGACAAAGAAGCCTGAAGTCTGCTGAGTTTGAGCTGAATCTAATAAACCCAGTGTCCTTGCGCCTATTTTTCGCTCATTGTCCCACATGTTAGCGGAAAGTGTTGGTAAGTTTCTCGTCTGATGTTGGGCTTAAGCATTGTTCAACTCCTAAACCTGTTAAACTTGGACACGTAACTCGTTCCTCTCAGTTTGGGCTACAGACATGAGTGATACATGATGCCTCAAATCATTGTTGGGGAAGGTGTCCCGTTACCTTTCTAAGTGATCAGATTGTATTGTTAATTTTTCTTAGTGAATGCTAAAGTTGGCAATAAAATCCCATAGATTCGCATTTGTGGGTTTGGCTGATCGATCAGTAGGCAAGCAACCACTTTGAACACTTTAGAATTTAGAACTGCATTGCTTAGTTACTTTTTTCGGAAAGTAATCCATTGCGTTACTTTTTGGTTTTACATTACTGTTACTTTTGCTTCACAACTGTAAAGGCCCTCTAACACCTAAAGTAAAATGAACCTCAGTCTGAAGAAAGTGCCATGCCTCTGCACCTCACTCACTAACATTTCTCTCAACACAAGGACAGAAGAGCTGTCCGTATAAATGGGAAAACTTGTGTTACTTGTTTTATGAAATAGATAGAAGATATTTTACTGCAATTTTAAAAGTGATGTATTATTTTATTAAGTTACTTGTGTTAAGTTTCAAGTATAGCTTGTAAGTCCTTGATTAGCTTGTGCAGGTGTGTTTGATTAGGGTTAAAGCTAAACTCTGCAGTTTGGTAACCCCTGCCCTAGCGACTGCATAGAAACATGAAAAAATGATGCTAAATGTTTTCAGAAACTGCTCTGAACACTCAGAACATCATTGTGGCAGTGTGCAACAGGCAGTTGCATTTTCTTAAGAAAAGATCACTACCCTGCTTTCTTTATTTTCTCCTCTTGCTGAACATTGAAAATATGTTTCTTGAAATGTTAAAAACCCATGGACTTAAAATGTGTAATGGTTGTGATCATGTTTCCTTTCATCTAACAGGATGATACATTTATTGGTTTGATTGATTAATAAGCAGCCTAGTACTGTGGACTCTTCCTTATCGGAGCAATTGTTAGTGCTATTTTAAGGATTGATGGGATAGATAATCAATTGGAGGGAGCCATATATTTTTCTTCATGTAAAGCACACAAAAAGTAAAAAGAAAACATATTTGTTAGTGTAAAATTAAATTGTTTCCTGTCATGTTAGAACCTCATTGCTAGCTGTGGTGTGAACACTCTCAGTGAACTGATGGACACGGACAACAGTCAATGCCAAGAACTGCTAATATTGGGTTTGGTGTAATCAGGGCTGTTGTGGGACAAAAAAATAAAATAAAATCAGTCCTGGCATTTTTTTAGTTCAGGCGAACCACCACTTCACCACCTCTCTATCTCTCTCTCTCTCTCTCTCTCTCTCTCTCTCTCTCTCTCTCTCTCTCGCTCTCATTAGGGGTGTCCCCCGTTAAGGATTTTCATAGTCGAATCGGAATTTTAGAAATCTAGCCGATATTCGACTGATAGTAGAATCATATGTTTGGGGGCGGGGCAAAATACATTAAAAAGAGTCAAGTGAGACATTCAACTAACATAATTACTGATGTTAACACACAGGGAAAATGTGTAACCAACACCTTGAAGATATAAACAGGGGAAATATTATTTTATATTTTGATGAACAGATAGCTAACACTTAATGTCGGGAAACCATAACAATTTTTTTTTTTTACAATAGTACTCTCATTATAACGCTAGCCTGAAACTTTAACAGTTAATGTTATGTATTTCTATTTTGAGCTGCGCACCGAATATGACCAGTAGAGTAACGCATTTGATAGCAAGTTTTTAATCAATGGGATTCAACTAGTGCTGTCAAAATTAGCGCGTTAACGCATTCGATTAATTTGAAATATTTAACGCGTTAAAAAAAAATAATGCAATTAACACTGTTGCAGTTTTTTTTTTATTTCCAGTTGTGGCCTATGTGTGTTCAACGTGCAAAGAAATATGGATAAGACCAAGGAAGGACTTTTAGACGGAAAGTTTCAGTATAAAACTCTGCCGGATTACTCTTCAGTCTGCCGCAAGAAACATTACTCTTCATTTAGTCTGCCACAAGAAACATTACTCTTCATTCAGTCTGCCACAAGAAACAGCAACATTAAAATCATGAACTCAAATGTCATTGTTTAAAAAACAAAAAAAAACAATGACTGTAACAGTGCGTAAATCAGACCTTTCTGTAACGCTAACGTTAATAAGCTTAAAAGAAAATAACGAAATAATTGTGTAGCGGAGTATTTTTTGTACATAGTGCCGCGAACTGTCAGTCACTCCTGTACGCGTGCATCACTGTCCTCCTCGCAGCTGCAGCAACTTGCGCTCTCTCTCTTCATCAAGCTTTAAAACAAAAAGGGGACAAAAAGATCATATTGTCTTTGTGCATAGGCTATAGATTAATTAGATAAATGAATATCTAAATTTGTGCCTTGCCGTCTACGGTATTTGTTTAGAACTTAGAAAAAAGATGCTGCAGCCAATGAACAGCCAGCGGGGGCTGCAGGACGACACAACCTCCGCAGACAGTTTTTAATGTTTATCAGACAATAAATACTCAAGATTTTGCTTTATGGTGCACACACATTAGGATAGGTTAGATGGCTGCCTCCGTTGCAAGCCCCTATCACGCACTTTACCGATTCAGCTACTCTCTTCTTCTCCTCCTTCGCCTGGCTCTTTGGCCTGCATCACTCACCACAGAGCAAGCCTGTTCCTGATAAAGCGTCTGTAAAAATGGGAAAAGCCGATGAGGAAGAAGCTTGGATGAAGTCATCTTTATATAGGTGGAGCAAAATACTTCTTAGTACCGTCTATAGTGCAATGTGATTGGATTTTTACACTGTCAATACAGGAGATAAACCAATGGGCCACTGGCTGCTTACTGTCCCTGTGTGATGGTCCTGCAAAAAAAAAAAACCCACCGGGAAAATGCCTGGTATGGCCCGATTACTAATCCAGCCCTGGGTGTAATGCATTTAATCAGTGTAACGGGAAACCATTGGCTTTATCTGCTGGCTAACTGTAGTCTATAACTTTCTGTATAATTCCCTTAACATTGAGTAGTGAATGTGCAGCAAGTATTTCTCAAAATCCGATTTATCTGTTGTCATAAAACAAGGAGTTCACAAAGTCTCTGTTTTTGTTTTTCCTAGCAGTACACTTTGCAGAAATGACAAGTACTGTATGTAACGCTCTTTCTTTGCACCTTGCTCACCTCACTTGGAGCATATGTATTGGTCCACCCACTGAACGCCTACAAGTACAGCGCTCTTCTCTGGAAAGGTGCTTTGCAAACCACAATCAGCAGATGTGAGAGGCTGAAGAGAATTGTTGACTTTTTGAGGGGGTTGGGTCTCACAGGCTTCATACACTAGAGTCACTTTCTCTAAAGCAATGCCTCGTTTTATCAAGGTCTCTGTGATTAGTTTTACAGAGATGATGAATGTTTGGTTGTTGAGAACTCTTCACAGATAAGGGTAAAGTCCTTATGCCTACTATTACTCGCCTCAGTGTAAATAAAATAACGACAGCACAATTTCCAAATCTAATAACTATTACGCACTCTCCAAATTTTACAGTCTAATATGCTTTTGTGTAATTGTAATGAAGGATTTTTAAATTAATATAGCCTATAGGCTCGTAGGCTACCTTTGTTTTAGATTCAATATCTGCGTTTCTACTGTCGGGCTAAAAGCAGGCGTGCGTTTCCACTGTCACTTCGGGGGTTGATCGTGCTTTGTCGGGGCCAACTGGCAGGGTTTTTTGACCCTGAATATCTGAACCTGTGATTTTACTTAAATTTACTGATTTATCTTAAGGCTTTGAGAGTCCCGTTCTATGGTCCAGATGAATAAAAAAAAAATATATATATATATATTAGGGCCGGGACTTTAACGCGTTAATTGAGATTAATTAATTACACAAAATAGCGCGTTAAGATTAATTAATTACAGAAAAATTTTTTACCGCATCTTTAATAACTTATTTTTGCACCGCGGAACGTTTCTCACAGGATCAGTTTCGGCGGACCGATTATACTGGAGCACCAACTAGCGTTCGCATATCACCGCCAAGGGGCAAGGAACTCGACCGGAAGTTGAAGTCGGGTGGGGGCTGCCATCTTTTAGCAGAACTTCACTTGCGTTAGCATTCCCATTGACTCCCATTTATTTTGGCGTCACTTTGACCGCGAATAACTTTACATCTGAGGCGTTTAAAGGAAAAATTGATTAAAAGGAGCACAGGAAACCAAAACTTCAAAATGATATACGACCCGCAAAATCACAGAGATGCTGAATCGCACTGGACTAATATTATCACAGGACCTCGGTGTTCAGCGAAATATTGTAGGTCTTTTGTGTGGGAATTTTGACTTTACAAATTACAGACAACCTTCGCAATTATTACAAATGACTGGAGGTCACCAGGTAATACTAATCCCAAGCGATTAGGGCTTTAGAGCATTGATTTGTAACTTTTTTTTGGGGGGGGGGTCTACTGCTCTGGACATTTTGTATGTGATTCCTCTTCTAAAGACATTATGATCTGAATCAGGTTTATTCAGTAAGAAGGACAAAGAAAATGTGCAGAACAATGGGACTAGAGTTGAGGAACACTCTTATTGGATGCTGGAAAGCAGTGAACAGTAGAGAAAACTTTGCCTTGCATGCACAAATATCATCTTGTTATTTTAATATGATTATTATTATTTTACCTGGGTTTGTGTCATTGGCACTTGAAAAGTAAAGTTCAACCATAACACCGTAATAGTGTCCCGCAGCTTCTCATGAATAATATAAGTTGGGATAAGAGCAAGCAACAGACTTGAGATGACTTCACTGTCCCAGACATGTCTCATAGGAGAATATTGGAAGGTGTGTGTGTATGTATTTGTGAATTCAAGAGCGTTTAATGTATAGCCATCATACTGAGCTCCACAGTCCGTCTCTTTCTATCCTGACACGTCTTTGAAAGCTCTTTATCTTCAGGCTTATTTTGGACATATATGATCTTTTATGCTGGCTTAGCAGAAATTCATAGTATGTTAGTCGTTGAGGCGAGACACTTGGAGTTGGGAACCAGCAATGATCCTGTCACACACATTTTAGTTTTATTGCTGTTATAATTATTTTAAATGATAAAGATCCCAGCGATGGGATTCAGAGATGCGTTCTAGTCTGCCAAGCCTGGCTCCATTGGGATTGTGGAAAGTCAATCCCAGGGTTTACCCTGGAAACAGTGCAGACTCCCATAGCAGTGCTTCGGGTCAGTGAGCAATGAGCGTGCTTGCATGTACTCACAAATAACCACAATGGCTTTGCCCTATTGCTTCATTTGGAGCTTGTCTGTAGTTGCCATCACCAGCCATGTGTCTGGCTCTTTATTCAGCGGTCTGTACTCGATTAAACCCTATTATGTAGTTAACTTGTTCCACTGGCATCACTAACTGTGAGGTTGACGTTTTAGTTCTGCATTTGCAGAGTTTTTTTTTTTTTTTTTAAGCTTGAGTAAGGGCATGGGGTTTGAAACTGAGCTGAATTGTCCTTAAATATGTGATATAAAATGTAAATAGAGGGTCTGTTTGATCTGAGTTGTTTAAGTGCATGTCTCTCTGGGTGTTTCGGGAGGGACTTTCTGCTCTACCTTGTCTGTGAGTGGAAAATCACACGTGGCTCACATCCAGGATTTTTAAATGATATATTATAGGCATTGCACTTAGAAATGTAGGGCAGATGCAGAGTTTTGGGTGCGGGCCAGTTTTGAAAGGTGACAGCCAGTCAGTCCAGAGAAATATTAATGCTGCTGCTGCACATGGTGGCTTCATTTTTAGGGCAGTGTTGTCACTAAAAATACTACACGGCTTAATCTGATGGATTTGTGGAGAGTTTTGGAGCTCTGTGCGGTGAATCTGAAATCTGGCTTCAACAATGATGCCTTTATTTGCTAATGCACATCAACTGCATTCAATTATGAGCAGGAAAGCATGTCTGACCTGATGCACTGAATATGGAAACATTGCGTGACCCGCTTGTTTAAAGCAGCGATTCCTTTGCAATAGTGAAAAAGGGAAGTATTTTGTAGCAGGGTGGAGCAGTATAGCTAAAAATATTTTTTTCATAGTCTTGATGTTCAATACATAGCAAATACATTAAAAAAAGTTAGTACAATCATTTAAACAAATAGCCATTTGTCTAGATCTAGATCTTTCTTTTATTCTTTCTTTCTTTTCTTTTAATGTAATTTAAAATAATAAAGACTTGACCTGTTTGGATGCTTACAGTACCTACATTTTTATTCATAAGCACTTAATACTTAGACTTTCGACATTTTTGAAATGTAACGTTGAAAAATCATTGAATCAGTTTTGAATTGACTCATTAAAACAGCTAGTTTGAACTGATTCACAGAAATTAATCAAACGTAACATTTACAGTTTTTTGCTAATGAAATTTAAATCAGTCAATCAAGATCACGAGACAAGAAATAGACTAACAATTAGTCATATGATGCTGCTAAAAATAAAATTATTTGGTGAAATGAAATGTTTATGCAGTTTAAGGTTTAAAAAACACATTATTTTCCACACTGTGTACATTAATTGTTTCTCCTCTATGCCCTGCCTTTCTGAAACACGTTGATTTTTACAAAGGTTATCATTCTGAAAAGCGAGGTGTGCTCTGATTGGCCAGCTATCCAGTGCATTGTCATTGGCTGAATACCTCAAGCATGTGACAATGTTACGCCCCTTAACATATTGTGATGCACTGTCCAGCTGGAGCGACCAGACATAAACATAGAACCATTATAAACATGATTTGTAGTCGTGTCCTCTTTTGGAAGGACAATCAAAGTATGTTCGCTTTCACAGTGAAACACACAGTGTCTATACGACATGTCTGTGGCGGCAACAACAATACTACAACCAGAATAAAAGGTACGCCTTATTTCTTTGTGTGAACATTTGGGTGGAGTTATGCAAATCTTCCCACATAGTGATGTAGAGATGTGGGGGCGTGTTAGAACGAGCCGTTTTAGGAGGGCGTGGACGAGTCTTAACTTTTATTAAGAGTATCTCTTTGGGTTTGAGACTTTAGTCTTTGCAACTTTACAGATCTTCTTTATGCACCAGGAGCTTGTAACACTCCAAAGAGAAAGGAAAAATTTAATCATCAAATTACCCCTTTAATAGTGTCGTAATCAGGAGTATATGCTCATAGCACAAATATCCTGGCAAATAAAGTTATATTTAGTAATTTTTCATAGATATTTAGATGCTGAAATCTGAGCACTTTATGTTGTTTGTTTTTTTGGTTCTATCTGGAATCCAGTCTGTGAATTGTCGTTTTATTTTATTTTTTTACCAGTTGGGCATATTCAGAATGATCATAAACATGGTCAAATATCCGTTTGAACCAAAATCCTTGCTTTTTGGATTAAATGCCATTCTTCATCTCAAACTATGAAAATATTGCTTCAATAGTTTTTCAAAATGTTGTGATTTAAAAAAAAAAAAAAAAGAAAGAAAATCCACATGATGTTCTGTCCTTGTCCGGAAAAATAATCCTTCCACTCTTGATCTGTAGATTGATATGGATTTAATATATGGTCCAGTGCTGGTTCAGATGTAGTCATGTCAGTGGGGGAATCTGGGCTACTAGGCTACAGCACACATTCACATGCAGTTATAGTTGATGAGCATCACACGGAGCTTTTGGAAATTCTAATAGAACACCAGTTTCCAAGTTTCCACTTTTGCTGGGATTCACATTCTGGTGTGTTTTTTTTTTCTCTCTCCTGACTGTAGTTTTTCCTGCTAGAAAATGTGTTATTGAAATGTTATGTTCAAAGGTATACAACCCCATCACTTGCTGATTTATTTACCATGTATTTGGTGGTGCCTGTTTATCACCTGGTTTCCTCCTGCATGGCCTGTATTCTGGTCTTCCTGTATTAAGTCCAAAGTATAAATGGTCCATTTGTGCCATGTGGTAAGCGTGCAACATAAAACATCTAGATCTCCCATAACAACAGCAAACATCACATGCAGAACACCATGCAAAACAAACAAAAAAAGGGTCTATGTGAAACCAAATCTAAGTCTGGTAATCATTAATTAAAGAAAACACACACCTGATCAGATTAAAACACTGGAGAATGTTTATTGGCTAATATTTTGTCCTTCCAGAGCAGCTGCTATTCAGTTAGACTAGTAGATTTTGTCAGGAGTTGTTTTGTAGCGGGGAATGTGAGGCCTGGAGTTATTCTCTTTACTTTGGAGCCACTGGATGCATCCAGGCTTTCTTCATGTTTTGTCTGACCTTTAGTGCGTGGTCTTCTCCTCCTGTCCGTTTCACAAGTCACTGATCATATCCCCGGCTGTCAGGTTACAGCTGTTGCCATGACACGTATTGAGCTAGACAGAGAGAGAGAGAGAAGTGGTTTTTCCCCACGATTACTCAAAAGCAAAGATAATGCGAAACAGAAAAAAGGAGGTTTATAAAGAACTTCATTGTTCAGTTCTTAGCAACTGGCTTGGGATAACTGTGATTTATTAGCAGGCAGGATCACAGAGGTAAATGTATCATAGGCAAAATGAAATAATAAGCGAATGTGCCTCTTTAATGTATGTAAGTGTTTAGAGTGCAGAAATGAATCATAAATGTGGTAGCAATGATCTGTAGTATACAAACCTCATTAGTTTTCATTGGTTAAATTTAAAAAGTAAAAAGTTACCCACATGTACTAATAAAAGGAATTGTTCATTTAGCATTTGATCATTTGATTGCATTTATTAAATCAACTGTTAGCATTTAATTCCTTCAGTTGATTACCATCATTTTTGTTAGTAAATTTGTATTACGTCATGAAGAAAAAATAAAGTGGATAGAATACAATAATATAAAAATGATATTTGATGACATTACACAAAGAATAGACTTTTAGAAAAATAATTTAGGTTTATGTAGTTTACAGATATGTCAGATAATTCTGTCTCTGAGATGTTTTTAATTTGTGTGTGTGTGTGTGTATGTATGGGTAATGTAAATGTGTTGGTTTAAAAAAAAAGAAAAACACTTTACCATGAATAAAACACTCCAAGAAAGACATGCATTATTTACAGTTACCTTTTGGATATTTGTAATTAATGCATTTATTGGTTTAGATTCTGAATATTTCATTTATTCATTATTTTTGGACACCGCACCGTTTTATACTTGGGTTTTATACACCGTTACTGACTTTATTATAATACTGCCCCTTAAAGGAAGTATAGGTTCCATGTATCAAAGTGCTTAGCCCTTTTTAAATGGTTAGTAGTTCACCTGTGAGCTATATTTTGATACTTTATATTGGTAGTTGCTGGCAACTTGTAAAAGGGGAGGGACATTCTCAATCTGGAGAGGATATTTAACCCTTTAATGCATTAATGTTTCACCAATCATTCTTACATATTCGGGTCTTTAACGACCCGGACCTAAATATCCAGCACGGATAGATCTCCAATAGCAAAAAAAAAATAAAAAAATCTCTTGATATTTTGAGGTCAATTAGAGAAGAATAAAATAAAGTTTTTTGTTTCCTTTTGAAACTTAAAAGGGTTCAATAAGAGCAGATGATTTTACCATTGCTATCATCGTCAGAGCGCACTTCTACAGGACATTCAGCGTCTGCCTCATATTGACCATCTCAAACATATTCACAAAACTATCGTTTTCTAGGACTTCATATTCAATATTTTGATCACTGGCAATTTATTCACCAAACTCAGCATCAAATGGCAGTGACATTTATATTTCATTGTGTATAGTAATTGCTCTGCGGTAAAGCCATTCAAACCAGTTCAGTTTTTGTTTATGATATTTGTTAGTTTTATGCCTGCTTTTAATAATCAGTGAAACGTCATGTCATCATTGTCTATCAAACTTGAGAAAAAAAAAAAAACTTACACGTTTACAATCTGGTCTCTAGCGACCTTATACACTTTTTATAAAAAATAAATCAGAAAACAGGCATTCTTTTATATTTTGCTATTTTTTTCTTCTTATATTGTTTATAATAGATTGAAGAATACGAAGAAAGTTGATGTTTAACTTTAAAAAATGAAAGAGGGAGAGGGTAGGTTCTGTTGTACATTTTAAATATGTATATCTGCTAAATAAATGTTTTCAGTGTTTAGGAGTACACAAGTGGATAAAAAGCCACACAATTTAAATTTGTGTTCTTTAATTTCTGACATCAAGGCTGCAAAGTCTTCAAGTTGATGACAAGCCCTGAAAAGATTAGGATTATCAGACTGCACAGCAGCAATCTGAGGCACTTACAGGAGACTTGAGGCAGACACGCAGCCTGACCACCTTATCAGTCCAATCTGCCATTAGCTTTCACCTCTTAATCCTTCATTTACATTCAACTTTTATTTTTTTATATATATATATTTTTTAAGTTATGCCTTGCATGGTGCACACAAATGACACTTTAGCTGTCAACAAAGCACATTGTGTTATACTGTCTGCCCCTTTTTTACGACTTGTATCTTTGCCCATGTTTGTATTTTGACTACAACTGGCAATGCTGGGTGCTTTGTTTCTTTACTCCGAGTGAGCTGGGAGTGAAAACATGGGCTGGTATTGGAGAAGCTTTTTGCTGAGCACTACACTTTGCCAGTGCCTGTTTGTTTGAACAGTGCATAGGGGGTTTATGGGCTCAGAAGAGCCTCTTATGAAGGCCCTGAATGCAATTGGCACCTGGAGAGAAAAACCGCTGCCCGTAGCAGTTGAACTGTTTAGCTGTTAACTATGAAATCACAATTCAGGTTGTGAAATTGGTTTGCTTGAAGTAAATATTTACATATTATTATTATTATTATTATTATTATTATTATTATTATTATTATTATTATTATTATTTATTTTTTTATTTTTTTCTGTCCACTTTTATTTAAAAAAAAAGTAGCTACATTTTGATGCCTCCACTCCATAAACATCTTGGGAGTATCTATGGGTCATCAGCTGGGACAAGGGTCTTTCGTTACATAATTCCCAGTGGGATATCTTGTGTCCGTAGTGTCCTGGACAGAACTGAACATGTCAGTCCAGTCATGTGCTGCTTTGCAAGTACTTTAGAATGTATTTGCATTGTTTTAGGTTACAAGTAGTAAGAAGCTGATGAAAAGGTTTCAGACATCAGCATTAATGCACTGTAGAAGGACCGTGCACAGAATTCTGGGATAGATGGGTCACTGACCAAGAAGGGAGTACAAAAATAGTGGAGAGAGTCTTTAAAAACTCGTTTGAAAAAGCATGTGCCAAATTCTTAGAAATGTCATGCTTTAATGTTTGTTTTGTGTGTGTGTGTTTTAATGTGGTGCAACCAAGAATAAGCTTGTGACATGAGTAAATGAGGCTCGCAATTGATGACATTTTTTGTAATGTTTTTAAATCATTTTTAAGTTTAAGTTATTTTAGGGTTCATTAAACTTTAAAGCGTTAGTTCACCCAAAAATGAAAATTAGCTCATAAATTACTTATGCTCAAGTCCTCTTAGGTGTATGTGACTTTCTTCTTTCAGATGAATCCAGACGACTCTTTGATCTTTCAAGATGTTTTATGGCACTCAATGGGTGTGCAGTGCATTAGTCCAAAAGAAGTGAAATAAAAAGCGCCCATCCTTAATAAAAAAAAAGTGTCTCATACAGCTAATTTACATTTTTGAGTGACCTAACCCTTTAAAAAAAAAAAAAAAAAAAGAAATATTTCTAAGTTCAAATGTTTATTTATATATTACTTTATTTCATGGCATGATTTTATTAATTGTTTTAGTTAATGTCAATAATCCTGCTCCACAGAAATATCAAAATTAATTGAAACTAAGAAATTGAAAGCATGTTAATCATCGAAGAGTTGTATTCAAACCATTATCAGTATGAATTAACAACATTTCTTATTGATTTTGTATGAATGAATAAACAAACACACACACATTAACTCCACAGACCTAGATACATGTCTTAGTCAAGGCCTACAGAACTCTTGATCTGATGTGTAATTGTCTTGATTTCTCCATAGGGGGTGTTGTCCAAAATGGAGGTGAAGACGTCACTTCTCGACAATATGATAGGGGTGGGCGATATGGTCCTCATTGAGCCCCTGTCAGAAGACACCTTCATTGAGAATCTACGGAAGCGATTCGATCACAATGAGATCTATGTAAGTAAAGCTTAAACTAATGCTGAGAACGTCATGTCACTTTTCTTGGTCGCCTTCTCATTTTAGGCTTTCACTGCTCCAGACAGTCACATCAAGAATGTCTTAGTTTAAGTTTAGTCTGAGTGTGTTCCCACTTCACAGATAAATAAGAGTGTAGAGATGAACACAGTGTAAATCACAGCCCTCTCATTGTTTTGTCCCTGTCCCTAGTGTCTTTCTCTTTCATTTGGGCTCAGTTTAGAAAGCTGTTGCATACCAATCACCAGACCAACATACAAAATGGGTTCATCTGAAGTGTAAATAGTTGTTTAATGAATCATAATATGCAAGAGTGAACAGATATCAAGGAGATTTGAGGATTTTCTACTTCAGGGGGAAAAAAATGCACTGAGGCTCTGTTGTGCTATTCAATTATTGCCTGTATGTTGTTCGACCAATAGCAGACAGGAAGAGTGTTCAGGAAACCTGTGTGAAAACTTATATTTGCAAACAGTTTAGAGACATTACCACTTCAGAAATTACATGACACTTAAGACTTAAGCTCATATACAGCGGTACATTAAAGAAATGCAAGAAAATCCAGTCATTTAGAATTACTAGTGATTAGTGAAAGCTTTCACCACTGTGCTTCCTCCATTGCTACACTATTGAAAATATTACTTTTTTGTTAGTGAAATTTAGCTAATAGATGGACAGCACATTTAGTACTTTAAAATGCTAAATTTTCATCAATCAGTTTTTTTTTTTCTGCTGAAATTGGAAGAAAGCTCTACCATGTTCAGATTTACTTACTGTGTGTGTGCATTAGCTGCAATGCTTAATGAGAATTTGCATTGAGTATCAGGAAACCGTAAGGTTAATGACCCCTTCAAATGGCTGATTTACATTTTGTGTGGCACCATAAAAATGGACCCTTACAGATGTTTATTTATATTCTGCAGAGCTGTAATCTTATCAGTTAAAAGACTAAAATCATGTAGTTGGTCACAAACAGGTTCTGTGTTTACTCTGTAATTTAGAGAGTAACTACCCACTGCCCTCAATGTCCAGTAGCTGCAATTTTGTAATGCAACCTCTAGCCTTGTATTTAATGCAAATCCCCAAATTACACAGGAGAGTGCTGACAAGAGCAAAATTATGTAGACCACAGTATATTTATGTTCTTTGCACTTTGTGCAAACTGGTCACTTAATTTTCTTGTTCGTAGTCACCGCAACCTTAAATTAAAAGTCTGTAATTATTTACACACTCGTACGTTTTCTGGCAGGTAGACCCCTCCTTTTGTGTTCAGTTGAACAAAATACGTTTTTTGAATGATATGAAGGTGGGAAAATACTTCTGAATTGTTCAAACGTACATTTTAAAAAGGCTTAATGGAGAATATTCTAGGAACTTCTCCACCCTCAGTATCATCTATTTAAATGCCAAGAAGCTTACATCACAATCTCACACATTTCACCAACTTTACAATGAATATCACAGAGAATGATCTGCCTTATCTAATCAATGCCCTGTCAAAAGCAGTTATAATGGGTTCTATTTTCATATACAGCAGGCGATAAGAGCTGTAGAATTATGAAACAAATGTCCTTGTAATTATATTTAAACTTTGCTCAGTATTATTGGCTGCAAGAAAGAACAGATGTGTGTGTGTGTGTGTGTGAGCACATTTAGTTAGTAAGGAGCAGATGTGATTGTGTAGATCACTCTTTTAGTGATGCGCTTTATTGATCCACAGTTGCGCGTTCTTCCAAAATGTATGTTCACCAGGTCTCATTTAGATGCATTTAAGGGCCAATTGATTTTTTTTACACAGGCCTAGACCTGCTCTAATGCACCCATAGCTGTCATATCTCTCTAGTGCCCCAGATGTCGTCATTGTGAACCGTATTTAAATCCATCTGGGATTGGGACAACCCTAATATTCTTAATTGAATAAAGAAATGCCAATTCTGTTCTGTTTGTGTGAAATGAGAATTGAGCTACTGGTTCAAAAAGCATAGGATAAAAGATATTAATTAATTTGTTGCAAATGTGTCCAAACTCCACACATTTGACTGGTAGCATATGTCTTGGGTGACATCTGTGCTTTTATTGATATAGGCCTATACTTCCATTATTTCTGTAAATTTTACTTCATCTGTTCATTTACATTTGTTCTCTACATCTAAGGGGATTTATTACGCCTCCTGTGAACACTTGACAATAGATTGTGGGCTGTGCTGCCATGGGAGAGGCCTGATCCTCTGGCTGCAAGCTTTATGCAACCCTCGCTGTAATGAGAGGTAGAAGACGGCTGCAAGAAATAATCATTGTTCTGAGGTCCCAGAGACATTGAAAGAGATTTGCTTTTAATGTCATATGTTGAAAATAGGTGGCAGAAAGTATGAAATAAAGATTTGAAAAGCAAGAGAAGCTGGAATAAATTAGTCAGGATGTTTGTTTGTATCATGAATTAGACTACTTTAGACACCGTTGCCCTTTCTGGCCACGTTTGACCACAATATGGTGTCGATGCTTTCTGAGATTCCAAAGATTTTTGTTTGTGTTCTCTTGTTCGGTTGCTTGCGGGCCCCCCGCCTGTCTGAACAATACCCTGGATGATCCCATCTAGATCATGCAGACGGATGCATATTGTAGCTCTACTCCCCTACACTGCTGCCGCCACTGTTTCTACCAGAACGAGGCAGAGAATGTGCTTGATGTCTGTGCCTCACAGCAGGGGAGTATGAAAACAGTGCAGTGTCCTTTAGGGATGTCACGATACCAGTACAAGTGAAATTTCACATGTACCAAAATTTTCATGATGGGAACACACCATTATTTTTATCATGACTGGCTTGATGATGCATATAAAGTCTGCGGTGACGACAACTGGGTACCAAAATAAGTTTGTATGCTCTGTATCACCAATACTGCAGACTAAATGTTCCCAATCCTGGTCCTGGAGGACCCCCAACACAGCTTGTTTTGAAGTTTCTCTTATCTGACACCCACATCTGAGATCTGGAGGCTTTATTAATAAGCTGATGTTGAATCTGGTGTGTGGGTTTAGGAATGCATCTAAAATGTGCAGGTTTGGTTTCATAAGCACCAGGATTGGGAACCAATGCTGTAGACTGAATATACATTGGAGATCAAAATTAGAGAACTACCTACAATTTCTTAAATTGCAAAGTCTTTGGTTAGTCCTGTTTGAATTTGTCCTAAAGTAGAAGAGCAATTCTACAAACGTAAGACAATTGCATGAGAAGACCGGATAATGAGGAAACTCTTAATGGGGAATTGGTTCAACAGGAAGTACCATGGTTTGGGGGGTGTTTTCCACGGCAGAATTTGGGGCACTTATACAGCTAAATGGCAGATACGTGACTGCAGATGATCATCATATCCCTGTTTAGCAACATGCAGTTCCTTCCCTGCAAACATTTCCAATAAGACGATGCCCTTGTCACACTAAAAAAAACATGTAAAGTAGTTCATTGAGGTTTTAAACAGAATTAAATTGAAATAATTAAATCCGTTAGCTCCTCACTATCTGCGCTGAAGCTGAGAACGTTTGCCAGTTTAAATGAAAGTTAACGTGCCTAGCTTTTTCAACTCGTACATTACACGTTACATCCTGATGTCACGTGTCATTACAGGACCATTACGTGACCTTTACGGGTTGTGTGTGAATGCACGCACAGATTCTGGAAAATCACTGGCAGTGTGAATGAACCAAAATCGAACAATCCGGGAACAATTGCTGGGACACATTACCCGTGTATTATCCAGAATCTCAGTGTGAAAGGGTCTTGAGAAAACGAGTGGAGTGGACCAAGATCAAACCAGACTGAGAGATCAGTGATGATCTGTGGGTGCTGATGTGTGAAGTCATTAAAAGCTAGGGCCTCTACACTTCCTACTAATTTTTAGGCAGCTGTAACCCCTCCAAATTTTTTATTGTAATCTGTTCTGTGGAAAACACAGTGATCAAAATTAGAGAACAGTAATCACTGTAGCACGACAAAGTTTTTTTGTTGAAATGCTTTAATTTGTCGAACATGTTAGTAGAACAGCGGTATACCAACAGCTAATATTCCTTCAAAATTTTGCACGATGAGCATTACCGTATTTTTCGGACTATAAGTTGCACCTGAGTATAAGTCGCATCAGTCCAAAAATACATCATGATGAGGAAAAAAACATACAAGTTGCCCTCTCGCGGCTGTAGACGGTAATGTTTTCTCTTGGTTCATTTATATTGGTTCATGTCAAATTAATTTTGATAAATAAGTCGCACCTGACTATAAGTTGCAGGACCAGCCAAACTATGAAAAAAAAAGTGTGACTTATAGTCCGGAAAATACGGTAATAATATTTCAGAAAAAAACTATTTCTAGATTGTTGTATTTTATTTCCTTCATATGACGGTTATGTTGTCTCTTCTTATGTCATTTTTTCACAAATATTTTCTTATGTTTTATTTTTATGTATTTAGTTGTTTGTTTGATCATTGGTTTATTGCGTCTTTCCCTATCCTCAACAGACATACATTGGCAGTGTGGTGATCTCCATGAACCCCTACAAGTCCCTGCCCATCTACACAGCAGAAAAGGTGGAGGAGTATCGCAACAGGAACTTCTATGAGCTCAGTCCACACATGTGAGTTTAAAAAGTCATGGTCACGGACTCGTTTATTCCTAGGCTCCCTGGTCCGCAGAGCACAGACTTCTAAAGAAATTGTTGCACACATGCATGCAAATGGTTGGAAAAGCCTTGCAGCTTTTTTTAATCAATAATAATGTGAAGGTCACCCATTGGTGTCATATATGCAGAGTAGGTGTGCATAAACCTTGTCCAGCCCTTTCGGGGGGAGGGGCGGCTCACTGTCCTGTCCTGCTCCAGCTAATGACCATCTGTCTCCTTAGAGGGCTGCCAGCCGCCTGACCAGACTGCCAAATCAAAACAAAGCAGTCTGCTTTATTTGATCGGCAGACACACACTTAGCATCTGAAAAAAAAAAAAGGAAAAGAAAAAAATTGAGTTGAGAATGGTATGGCTGTTCCAATAACATTTCCCATTCATTCGACACACACTCCCCTGGAAAAGAAGTTTAAATGACCAACTATGTACAGCTGTGTCCCCCCTCCCCCAAAGGATCCTTGTTATACTTTCGCCTGTGGGTTCATAGTTTGTTCTCATGTTTCTAAATTGATCTCTTCTTTGCTTCTGGTCCTATCCTGTTCATTTGATCTGCTTTAAGTGAACGTTTGCTCTGGTATGCAGATCGCCTTCAGTCTTGAACCCTTCCACATTCATATGATTTAGTCTAGGCACTGTTACGCTGATGTCGGGGTCTGTGCTCCTCTGAACTGAAGCCAGGCTCTGAGCTCATTCCAGGGCAGCTGCTTTTCTTGTCATGCCTGGGAAGCAGACCTCTTAGATGGCTCTGGGTGTACTGGCCTCTGGGGCTTGTACATTTCAGCATCCTGGGCCGTAACTGGTCCTGTTAACAGCACAAACTGTTGAATAGTATTTATGATCATCACCTCATCACCTCAGTAAACATAGCAGTCAGCAGCAAAATGGCCCAGAGCATCTGTGCTCAAACTGCTGTCAAGCTTTTGGGTAAGTTTTAGTCAAGTCTGTGCTTGTTTGATCATTTTCAGAAATATTGTAAGAGCCTAGTCCCATATAACCTCATAGGCTTAAAGGTGTATAAAGGTAATACTTTAAGATACTGTAGCTATGTATTAGCATTCTCATAGATCTCCATTACAGCCACTCACCTGTTGCAGGACATCCAGTGCAATTTGAAATCAGCCATCTTTCATCACGAGTGCTCAATTTTGCATTTAGATGCAAAACTGATTATTACCCTTTTGCAACAATGCTAAGAATGAATTGTTTTCTTGGTTGCATCATAAATTTCATGCAAACGTATTTTGGAACACAACCGTGTTCAAAAATGAATGAATTTCCACATCTAGCTAGTGGTCTTTCGCTGGCACTTCTGGTGGACTGAAGGTGTGAATTTGCTCACTGGTTTTTATTTGGTTCACAATATTAGTAGAGTGATGTTGGGAATAGTACATGATGGTAAAGGGGCCATTTGAGATGCAGCTCTAGAAACTTACAGGCAAGTATGTTGGCGAGTTGGAGCTTAATTGAAAAGGACATTGGCCCTCCTAAAGCAGGACTATACACCCTTGCATATTGTAGGTTTACGTAGGCATAAGACTTTTTTTCTCATCTTTAATGAGAGTCTTGGATTAAGGTCTCTTTTAATTAGGTCCTCCTTAAAGATTGTGAGGTTATTTTTTTAAGTGAGGTCTTTGTAAAAGACTCCGTAATTTTATCTTAATCTCCAAGTCAGGCCATCTGCTTAGGCTTTTGTGTGGTAGATCTTTTGTAAGATGAGACTATGACAGGATTTCCTAATCATCTTTTCTTATCCATGGCGCTCCATCCCTTATCGATTTTAACAGATGCTTGTCAATTTTGGGGTTTATAATGACAGTTTTGAGTGTGCCTGCTCTACATTGAGACCATGTGTGATATGATTACATGACTGATATCACGTCAGTCTGGTTGGCATTTGTATGGTGTGTGGCGTTAAGGATCTTTAAGTAAAGCAGTAGTTAAAGTAGCCAAAGTCTGCTTATTCTGCTAAAAAGTAATCTACGTTTTTGATTAAAGATTATCAAGCTATCCCTAAATTATACTGTACACCACTTCGATGGAGCCATGCAATGAGCCCCTTCATTAAAACTACATTATTATTGCTGTTTTTGACTCCTGTTATAGTACAGTGTGTTTTTGGTTTCCATTAAAGACCAGAAGAGTCTAGAGTGTGTAGATGTGCTTGAGGCATTGAGAGCTGATATGCCCACCTGCTTTTGAGAGGCCTCTTAAATTAAACAATTGTTTAAGTTTTCTTAACATTAAGAGTTCGTTGCAACTGGCAGCTGAGCTTTAGAGGTGGTCAAAGCCATGGAGACAATAAAGTGGCTGAGACCACCCTGATCACTAATCACTGCAAATGGTGGTGTTTTTAAAGACACTCACCGGAGGTCACAAACAACTGCTGGTTGCAACTATATCCTAAAAATAGCTATGTGCCCTCACAAGAGGTCTGTTATCAGGACAGTCTGACATCTCAGAGAGAAAAAGGAGCAGACCTCGGAATGGTAATATATTATTTTAATTCACTTCAGATTTTGGTTGGGTTATGATTTTTCTGTGTTGTGAATTTTTAATTTGAGTATTTTGTTGAATACAAAATTTAAGCAACCATTGTGAATATATCATTAATATAATAATCGCTTCAACTAGTTTTGACTAGACTAGGCCTACTTTGTTCAAAATATGATTCATCTGTCGTCATTCAGAAATGTTCTGAGAAGTGTCATCAAATAAATAAATGGTGCATGTCATCAGAAGGCTGAACTTGTATTAGATAGGATGTTTGGAAATGCTCTGGACTGGATCTTCTCTGACCGCTGGAATGTGAGCTTGAACTTTGTTGTTGAGGTTGTTTTAGTTAATGACCCAGGATGAGTGTGAAATGCCTCATTCTGGCAGCCGCACGTGGTTCAAGAGCCCCGGTGTTACCTCTCCCTTCCAAACAGACGGAGTTTCACACTGCTCTGCTGTCTTTGGCTTGGTGGCCATCTGTGTGTGGTAAGAGTGCTTCACTGGAGTCAGACTGTGAATGCGGTTGTCTGTGTGTGCATGCTTTTTTTTTCTTTTTTGAGGGTGAACAGTCTCTTTAATGGACCTTATGACATCTCTGTCTGATGTTAATGCAAGAACATGATCCCATGTGTTCAACACATTGTGCTTTTAGCTTTTCTGAACACAACTTTTCATAGTTCAGGCCTGAAAGTGTTCTCAGAAACCCATACTTTACTGTATGGTTTACAGCAATGCCAAGAAAAACAAGATCCGTCCGTCCGTCCATCCATCCATCCATCGTAAGCAAATTTGGGGTCTATAAGTTTCCAATTCTGTTAAGAAACTGTGAGCCAACAAGAATCATTAGAAGAACATGAGCCTTCTGTAACCAACAAATTATTTTCACAAATCAGTATAATCTGTTTGTATACATGCTTCATTTCAGTAATGATAATTTTTTTTATAGTCAGAATCTTTAATGGAAAAGTTCACCTGATAATTAAAATGTTTTCTCTGCCCAGTGAGATTCCAAACCAGGTTTTTGATATACTGTCACAAAGCTCTTTTTTATACTTAGTTCATAGTATTTTTATTATTATTATTATTATTTATCTAAAGAGTTTTTTAAAGGCAACAGATCTTCTGAGGCGGAAAGAAAAATCATCAGTGAATGTCAACTAAAAAAAAAAAAAAGCTATTGTATGACTTCAGACTTGGAATATACTGGGTATACGACTACTACTATGAATTGTATTAATTTTTTAAATTTTGAAGATTGACAGTTTTGGTCTTTAATGGTTTTCATATGAAAGAGCTGCATCATAAAGGTTCATTCAATTTCTCCTTTTGATAAGAACAAACAGCATTTGGATTTGGAACAACATGAAGGTCAGTAAACATTTTTGTTTATGGATGAACTACTCCTTTAATAAGCAGATGATTAGACACGAAAAATCCCGCAGCAGGCTTGATGATTCATTACCTGAGCATTAATTAAATGGATGACCTTTGCCAAATGCTTTAGACAACCATTGTCTCACCAGACATCTATAAAACACTCTCATTTCACATATGTAGTGACTAGGCGGCCCCTTTCTTTCCTCTGGGGTCTTCTGTGTGCTGTGGGCCTTCTTGCACCTGCTACCCAACACTGTTCATCCCAAAGAAGCTGTAGTGAGAGTTTGCAGCTGTGTTCCAGGCTATTAGCGTTAATTGTGTTTGATTAGAGAGGAACACAATGAGTAGTAGCCATTATGCAGTGATATTTATGTGCTCTGTTCCAAATCTACAGTAGTATTTAGGGTATTGAGTAACTACTTCAACTAATATCTGTGTATTTTTATGCTGTACCAATGCAGTTAGCTTAGCATATGCTAACAGTAGACTCTATTATGAATAATTGTGATGTGCTTTATATGAGGAGCACTGTTTGTGTAGTCGTCTTTTGTAGTGCGTTCCAGACCGCTTACATACGAGTTGAATCTGCACCGGCAGAACACATTTGAAAATGTTTAAATCCATTCTGTTGAAATCCAGTTACAGTTTTCCCTCAAAATCTTCATGGAAAAATGGGGGTAAGGGGGTTCACTTCAATTAGGCTGGATTTCGGACAGAGCCATAATGTCACCCTGCCTTGGACAGTAGCCAGCATTCATCACATTAAATACTGACATTAAACATCATATAAGCCAATTAATGTCCACGCGTGGCTTTGAAGGTCTTTTTAGTAATCTGCATGACAAAGTTGGTGGCAGGTGCTTATCCTCATGACCGTTCTGGAAGATGGGGGTCTTGGAGGGTGTTGCAGATGGGGACTATGGTCAGTGTGTCATTCCCAGATTGAGCTGCTGAGTCTCAGGGGGTGGATTGTGTTACATTGTGTGTAGTGATGTAATGGGACCTCTCAGCACTCTGCTACTGAGCAGCACCAGGGCATTGTTTGCAGAGAGAATGTACCCGGCACACAAATAGCAGCTCATAGGGAATAATTTTTCTTTTCTTTTTTTCTTTTTCTTTGATTTCTTTCCTTTTTTTTTTTGTACTTTACAATAAGATGCCACGCAGTGGACTATTAATGCATCTAGGGTGTTTCCCTATGTTTATGACCCCAATATGCTGCACTGTCAGAAAAACAAACCAAAAAAGTAACAAAGCTGACGCTGGGGTGGTACCATAAGGTACAAAAGATATAATAGGTACATCTTCGTACTTTATATGCCACTAATTGATACATGTTATTACCTTAAAGGTACTTATTAATATTGTATTACTACTTTAAATGTGCCTATTAGTACCTTTTGGAAAGAGTAGCAGTCACAGTTTTGTACATGTACCTTGTTGTGTGAGTTTTTCTTATCGCTTCAGACATTTGTTCTATTCAAACGATGGAACAGTGGATTATGGATTCACTCACAACACAGGACCTGAGTGAAAGCATTGAGTCCTGCTGAAGGTTGCTGAGCAGACACAAAAGGCCAGGAGGTCAGGCAACAACGTGCTCCCAAAAATATCACTTAAACGTTGTGCCTAAAATGTTGTGCCTGAAGTACAGGGTTGGAACAACATGGGGGTGAATAAATGAAGCACTATTCATCTTTGGGTGAACTGTCCAACCTTCAAATGTTTTGAGGTCCATTTTACTTTTCTGTTTTCTTGAAAATGAGTAATTTCTGGGTTGTACCATGTGTGGCACCTTATGGTTAAGGCGGTTTGGCCTTGGTTAAGATTGAAAACTGGCATTCAAGCTGATATTATCCAGGCTCTTTAGCTCCTACACCGGCCAGTCCGGGTGTATATGTTATTTGTGTGTTTTTATGTTGTGTTGATCATCTGTGCACTATAACATTAGCCTTTACTACTGTAGAGTAGGGTGTGTCTCTTTGCGTGGCTATCTTTATAGGCAGAGAAAGAGATGTAAAGAGCAGATAGGCATCACAACACCCCTTTGCAGAATAGTAAATTTCAGTGTTGTGTGGGAGACTTTTCTTTATTTGACTTGGTCTCTCACTGCCACATCTCACACACATTTGGGAAGCAGGAGACCGGTTTCATCCAGGGTATGGGCCAGATGACTGCTGCTCTCATCACACCTATGCCTAAACTCCAGCCTGGCACAAACTTGCTGAAACTGCCGGTTAAAGGGGTCAAATAAAGAGAAATTGGGTAGATCTAATAAGAGTTGCAAGTTTAGAAAGTTCACGTACTGTAGCCTTGTGCTGATTTTGGCTTTGTGTAGCACCTACAACTCTACAGATTCTTTTGAAGTGTCCCAATGTTCGATGAGCAACTGAAGTTTATTTTCAACAAGATATGATTATTTCAGTCTGATTTTAACAGTTTAAGCCACACATTACATTTTAGATTATTTTTTATTTTTCAAATGCAGCTTTGCAAAGATAATTATTGGGGCGCTTAAAACATGTTAATCAAAAATACTACTTTTTTCTTTTTTTTTTTCTTAAGTTAGGCCTAAGGGTCCACTTAATAAGAAAAATATTAATAAAATAAAATATTAAAGCTAAACCTGACCCAATCCCCCTGTGAAAAGACAAAACCTAAAGTTATTTTTCATTTACAAACCTTATGTGGGAAAACAAGATGTATCAGATAACGTTAATTGCTGGTAAAAGGGATGTGGTATCTTGTTTGTAGGCCATATAATAGACATTAGTTGCATTATGTGCATTATAACTCTCAATGTTTAAATTGCATTAGGTTCAACAGCATAAATAAAAAATCATGATATGTGTTTATATTTATTTATTTATTTATTTGTTTATTTGTTTATTTATTTATATATATATATATAAACCTACAGTACCACATTTTGTCTCTTCAGCTGCTGTAGGATGTAGGCAATACGGAAATGTTGAGCTACCTTTGCTGTTTACAGAGCCACTACATTTGTTTGCTTTCCCAGAATCCCTTTGCGATCCAGGGTTTTACTGAAAAAAAACAAAAAAAAAACATTGTCCCTACACTGTGAAATGAAAAATGGCAGTTGTGCAGTACCATTTCAGTTTGTTGTGTCAGTGAGAATGTCAGAAAATGACATTATTAATCACCCAATCAATCAATCACACAAAAAAGTCTTAAGACATTTATAAAGGACATAAAAGTCTGTTTTTGTATTTATTTTAGATAATTTTCTTTACAATCAATTCAGCACTGTTTTGTAAGCTGCAAGTGACTCAAGTTCATGTTGTTCATCCCACACATGCTTGCAGGTAATATTGTATAACAAGTGTCTGCAAACAGCTTTTAACATTCACATGGACTTTTGAGTGTGTCATCCTGGTTATTTGTTATCAGCAGTGGCTTTTAGCACAAAGAGAGATGAACTCTGGACTTTGCGTTGGTAGGCATGCTCTTTGGTAGAGAGTGAAGCTTCTCTTCTCGTGTAATTATGGCCACCCACCCTCATCCTTTGCCAGGGAAACACAAAGCAAACTGCCTCTGTCCCTACAGTATTTACTGCCTACAATTCATAGCTGTGTAAGTCAAAAAAAAAAAGAAAAGAAAAAGGAAGCCATTAGGATATAGTGGGAGAAAATGCTCACTTCCCAACTGGAAAGTCCCTTCTATGGGATTGCATGAGAGTTGCATGAGGGCTTTAATATGTTCACACTGTTTGTTCTGGCTCAGGTTGTGTAATATCTAAATCACCTCTTCTCCATCATCAATAGCTCTGGCTCTGAATGCTCATAACAATGTTTGCACGTCCTATGTTGCACGTCCTATGTTTGTCACTTAGGTCAGTTAATATAGTTAAACATCAGTCCACATTATATTTGCTATTGCCAATTTTAATGTGGAAAACTGTTAACCTAAATATAATTTGGAAATGCATAAAATTGGAAAATTTTAACTGTGTGTAGTTTCCTTCGCAACAAAGATCTACTCTGTCAATATATAAAAAAAAATAATTAATAAAAATCCCTGCAGAATTCAGTGATTGACTAATCAGACTGAAATATTCCAGAATCCAGAAAGCCGGGTAGTTATTACAGTATGTCTGTTCACCACAACATATCCATGAAATCTGAATATGATTGCTTAACTGCTTTCCAGATATTAAAGTAGCATAGATCTGTGTTGATTTATGATCTGTAATGGTCACATGTTGAAAACTGTGTTATGTCATGAACTTGACCTCAGCCAGGGTTTGCTTTTCTCATTGTTTCCATTCCTCCTTTGACTTTCCTTGTGTTCTCAGAGCTTCAGCAGTGACTACACAACTTAAACACTTGACCTTGATTGTTCACTCACGGAATCAAACTAAAAATGAATCTATCCGGCCATGTGTTTAATTGCTGGCTGTTGTAATTAACCTTTCTCTAAAACATTACTGTTCAGTTTTACATTGTAATAATGTAACCGTTTCTTCAAATAAACCTAGGCTTTCTTCATAAGAATGTCAACTTGGAGAACATTTCATTAAATCACACTGTTTACAGAAATGTCTAATTTATTCCTATGAGATGTTCTATAAAGTTTGCAGAAGCAAGCGACCTTTGAGGTAGTCAGCCATACTATACTGTTGAGTTCTGACCATTATATAACCATATTGCACCCCATAATTGTATTTATTTTGGCTCTCAGAATGTGAAGGTGACCCCTCTCCCAGCATGTTCACAATCCCTCTCCCTCATTTCCTGCCACGAGGTTGGATAAACAAGCTTTGGCTCGTGTAGAACGGCCTCCCCATGGCCACAGCTAAATTGTGCCATGATGGCATGGTTTGTCGTCTCGTGGAGACTGCTTGCCTCCCCGACAGCTCTTCATTCATTGAGGGTCACACTTGGGTCAAGTCCCCCTATTGAGACATGTCAAGCGATGTGTTTTTATGTGGCGTGTTCATCTATTCTTTCTTTGTACCACCAGTCTGTGGTTGTGGTTAACTTTGAGTATTGAAAAGCCATAAGCTCTCCCTGAGGAGTGAGAGTGAATGAATTAAAGAGGATGTGCTCTCTGTGGGGCATCAGGATACCAGAACACATGAAGGTTTGTGCTAGACCTCGAAAACCTCTAAAACTGTTTTGAATGGAATACATTTGAGTTCATCCGTTTTCCTGTGTATCAACAAAAGCTTTCTTATAACAGCCTAGACAGCATATTAAGGTATCATAATAGGCTATTCCAAAATATATCTAAAATAAATTGCATTGGCTAAAATCCAAGGCTGAATCATGTACATTTGAGAACGCAATCCCAGGACACATTGTGAGCTCTAAAGAAAATTCACAGAAGTCTGCAGACAGATAAAAAAAATATATAAATTATACTATTGTTTTTTGGGGAAAAAATAATCTAGTAAATCTAGTAAAATATATTATACTAGAAATGCACAAATAACTAAATATGCATTTGATTTCAAAACCTTTTGCTATTAGCATGTTGCTAAGCTAAATTTCACAGAGTTGGTATAAAATAAAAATCCACCCCTTCCGGGTACTTTTCACCTACTGTTTTATGAATACTTGATAAATATTTCAGACATGCTGCTCTTTTTACATCGTTTTTTTTTCTCTTCCTGCCATACAGTAGGAAAGTCCAATCCAATTTTTATTTTCCTCTCAGCTAGTCACAATTCATTCAGGATTTTCCATCTACCCAAAGGATACATGCAAAACTGGTTGCACTTTCCAAAAAGAAGCTATACATGTTCCCTAAAAATGCTTTCCACAAACAGCTTGCTAGGTTTTGGAGTGGGGCCTGAATGGAAGTCTCCATAGGTCTCCTCAAAGGACAGATGTGGGACACGTGAGAGAACATACAGAGCGCAGACGTCAGGAAAGCTGAGTCAGTGCAGACAGAGGGAAGCAGTAAAGTCATCCGGTTTTGGGTGACTAAAAACAGACCGACTCACTCCCTTGTTCTTCCTTTCTGTGGGTGTGAAGGGGCCAATGGAAGGGGGATCCCAACTATAGGTCTCTAGCGCTCTGTTGTTTAAACATTTGTAAGAAACACCATGTGCAAGTACTTTTGTGTTAAAACACCCACTTCCAAAAAAGCTGTCCATTTCATAGTTAATTGTATAGTAAAAGTAAAGTTTTTTTAATTGATAGTGCATGTCCTCTAATCATACTCCTAATATTTTCGAATTCAGATTTGGTTGGAAAAGGTTTGTGCGCAAACATGCTTGTATTGAACATTTAAGAATCACATTGTCTTATTTCACATCTTCCATATGGAAAAGCATGGCATCCGGTGTCTGTTTACTCCTGCAGTCTGTGCAATAGCTTTGTTCAAGAAGCAGCTGAGGTGTTTGTGGCCACCTGGTTGAATGCACTTGCATTTTTCTGCCTTCCTTCTCCGGAGCTTCCGTGGTCCATTGTTTGTTCCAGCGGAGTCCATGATCACTCCACCACAAGCAGGAAAACATTACTTCCACTGTGGCTCATTCAGAAACACATACGGATATCCTATCCTGGTGTAGCGAGCTGTCCAGCCTGCTGAGGCGTGATTCATTATTTGGCTCCGGAGTAGTTTGTCCTGCCTCCAGCTCTGTACATTAACAGCATTGATGTCGGTTATACTTTGGGTGTTCCTGTCCTTGTGATTAGTTTTGTCTTTTAAGCAGGGCTATCTGTGGTAGCAACATTCTATTTTCTGCCATGCGCCTTATGTTGCGGCTTTGGCCCTTACCGCAGCCTCAGAAAGCTGAAATTATGGTTCAGTCTCATGTAGGCCATGTGCTAAAGGACATCCCTCCTCCATTCATCAAGAAGCTCCTGGTCAGATGTGGCTCTTCGGGCCAACAGCCCATGGACTCCTTACTGTAATGTTCCGAGTGGTCCTTTGTCACTACATCTCACCAAGTCTTAAATCAGCCAGAGTGAAGTTTGCATATTGTAGAAATCACTCCCTGTTGTAGAGAAGACTACTCAAACTGACCCCTCTCTCCTAACCTTGTGACGATTGCACAGAGCAGATGTTCTCACTTTACTCTTGATTTCTTCTTTCTCTGCACATGGTGTGGCTCCAGGCGGGGCATGAGGATGAACATCTAATGATTCCCTGGCCTTTTAGTGCAAAGCAAAGCTCAGTTAAAGCTCAAAGTTGGATCGGGACGGATACCACACACGCGTCTCCTCCCTTTTGTTATTGGGAGAGTTCTTTTGTCTTTTTTTTGTTGCTCTGCTTGAAGACGCCTAAGATTCCATTCATATTCAGATTTTAAACGATTAATTTTCACATGGACCCTTCGCCAGTGTAAAAAAAAAAAAAAAGGTTTTGCAATGCATGCTGTGACTCCCTGAAGAATTACAACAATTGTCTAGATTTGTCACTTTGGCAAATTTCCTACAATGGGACCCCTTTCATGGCCCTCTGTCAGGGTTAGGATGACTGTATTATGCCTCTCTTTTGTTCAAGTTGTGTTGATTTTGCCACCTCACAAAGCTCAAACATCTGCTATCTAGGCCCTGCACGTTTCTGTGTTGATGTAATGCCACATACCCACTCTGGCTCTCCTACTCTCCTCTTTTACTCGCAAGTCTCTTGCAGGCCTCCGCCCAGAGCCCAAACCTCCATCAGATGGACTCTATACTGTTCACGATTTAGTTTGGAGTGTTAATAGTAATACTTGTGTAAGTATAAAAAAATGTTCCCAATCGAGTGAGCTGCTTTGACAGCAATTTGCAAAAATACTGTTGACTGAAGTTATTATTATTATTTTTTTTTTTTTTATGAGAGTATAATATTTATTTGGAGTGAAAGAAGCTATTAAGAGTCCTGTACACATTTTTTGCAAATTCTAAGCGATGTGTGGCAGCTTCATGGCAATAGGAGTTTGTCTGATACAGCTGGCTGTTGCAGTTGAGTAAAAACCTTTTTACTTTATATGTTACTGATTTGAAGCACTCTACAAAGGCAGCTTTATGTGCCATACAAATATCCCTATTTATACAAACCTCAGAGGAAACTCACATGAGTTTAGCATAAACATTTTGCATTTGGCTTTCAATGCAGTTTTCAAAGCATAAAAAACTTGTGTATAATAATTGATAGAACTTTTTAACCTGTACTGTTATTTAACTGTTTTTCCACCTTATTAAATGCATGTTTTTATAAACGTGACGTCACTTTTAAGCTTGTACACCAAATTTCCACAGGTGAAGGCAGTCATCTCAAGATGAACTTTAAAAATCTCAACTTTAAAAATGTGTTGCATTGACCAATGTAAAGCTACTATGTTTGAAAGTGGTATTAAAGTAACCGATACTTCATACATAGCTGTATTGGACAATGGACAATGGACTTTTCTTGCCATTTTTGGCAATGTGACCACACCTTTAGGGTTTAAGCAAAAGGTGGCATTTTAGAATGTAACATAATTATCTACACACTTTTGGAACAGCCTACGATGCCTTAAAATGCTGTTTCTGTGTAGGCAGCTTGCAAGATTTTGGAGCCATAGTGTCGGAATATGGTCTTTCATTTGAGCCATTTACCCAATTCAGTAAATTTCAGTCTTTGACCCATTTTAGAGCTTAAGGATCCAAATGTATGCATGTCACATCAGAGATGGCTTCTGTCATGGTCATTAAGAACATGCATATCAAAGCAAGAAATTCCATTCAACCTTGGATCTGCTTATCATTGTTCCGGAGCTTTTGTTTTGTCGTACACATGTATACCACTAGCTCTCCATGAAGCTGATCAGTCCAGAATTGTATTCGTCTTAGAGGAGGGGAACTACATGCAACATTTCCCTCACAATCAGACCTATTATTAGTGGTGGTTTTGGAAAATTCCTCAGTAATGATTGCAGAAAAGTACAGACTGTGAGGAAACTGGGAGGTGGAATAAAATGGGTTGAAATTAGCACTGTTTTAGGCGGTGTGTAGTCCAGTTTATTTAGAGCTGATCACTCACCCTGGAAGAGTGTCAGTCAGTATAGCAACATTTACTGACCTACAATCTGCCCTACAAACATGAACTGAGACTACTGCTTTTTTCTTCTTCTTCCTCCTCAAATGAATCATTTACAATTACATCATTGTTAAAGTGCCCACTGGGTTATAGAATCATATGACCTACTTTTCTTTTGTTTACTGTCCTGGAATTTCTGGAGAATGATTCTAATTACTGACTCTTTTCATTCAGAAGCTATATCCTGTTCGTTTCCAATCAAAGAATAAAAACATAAATGCAATGGTCCCCAGTATAGACTGTTAACACTGAGGAATTTCTTTTGTCCCCAACTGATGCCTCCATCAATAAAAAATGAATTTGCTGCAAAGAAGAATGATTCAACTGACTATGTGCTGGAGGGTTGTGACCGAAATATGGAATCTAGGTTTCAGCACAGCAGGGGAAAACAATGGTACATCCAAATAATAAAATACAACTAACTATATACTCATGCATAGTTAAACCTAGCCTTTTCAAAAGTCTATTCTAATGTGTATGTGAAATAGTAGTGCTATACACCTCAAAGTTTAAATGAAAGAACAATATTTAGTTATGTTTTAATGATGTATATCTCCTAGTTTTGCCAAGAATTTACTGATACACTGGTGTGACCGTCATTGACGACTCCCAAATCTAAACCATGCATTGCCTATCCTCTTATCAAAGCATATAACAAAGTGCTCTGAATTTACCATCAGTTTTTTTTATATATATATAAAGTTCAGATGGTGAA
This sequence comes from Carassius gibelio, assembly GCF_023724105.1. Lineage (NCBI taxonomy): Eukaryota > Metazoa > Chordata > Actinopteri > Cypriniformes > Cyprinidae > Carassius > Carassius gibelio. Next base: position 6,166,645 of record NC_068404.1, on the reverse strand, counting down.
AGTAAATTGCTTATACAAGGTGCCTAATTGCAAATAAAAGTTTTGCTTTGTCAAACCTTTAAAACCTGCATATTATCTCTCTCTTCTCAGTTATGCTCTGGCAGATGAGGCCTACCGGTCCCTGCGGGATCAAGATAAAGACCAGTGCATTCTCATCACTGGAGAGAGCGGGGCAGGAAAAACGGGTAAGACCACTTAAAAACATTTCAACACGAGTCAAGCTAATCAGTAACTAATTAACATTAGTGATGCTTCCACTTTGATATATTTAAGTTGGATTAATCTACAATCTTAAGTAATGATTTTGATTAAATTAGTTTTTGCGGACTAACATACCTCTTTGAAGTGTGCAGTCCATCTGTGTTGGAGCTTTTTCAAAAATGCATTTAGATTCTTCATGTCAAACCGTTCATCTGCTGTTGGGACTCAGATCAAAATCTACAAATGGGGAGCAGGTGCAGTGTTTCTGATAATTTATGAGCCAGTCATTACTGTATTCAGTGTTTTCATTCGGCTCCCATCCAGAGTTTACATACGGATGCAGTTTCATATTCTCCCTTTTGAGACCTTTTGCTTTGTGTTTTAATAGCAAGTTGCTAATTGTTTAGAGTAATTAAGTTGTGCCTGCCTATCAGTCTTTACAGAAGAAACATTTGCTTTAGACCAAATAGAGATGATCAAACAATGGATGACCTACAGATTGAAAAATGAGGTAATATAAACACAATCTTTTTATTTTCGTTTCGAATTGCAAGCGTTCATCTAACAAGCAAGTATAATATTGTGACTTTCTGACTGAAAACGTGTTCGAGTTTGTTCATGTCAGCTCAGCTCTATAATGTTCTTTTGGAAGAAGCTGTTTTATTACTTTACAAATGCTGATGTTAAACCACAGCCATTTAGCAGTACAAATCTGGAGTCCTCTTGGTTTAAAATGGGCATCTTTCTGTGCCAACCATTGAAAACCAGGACATCCAACAGTCAAGGCAATGAGATGAATGGGGATTGTGGTAATCCACATCGACATACTGCAGACTACAGAGCAAGAGATATGAAAATCATTTACGGTTAGTCAAGGTCACTGTGTTAATTTCAAAATGCTCTTCTGCAATGATGAAAATCAACCCTTGCTCAGAAATAAACAAAATTGTGCTCACTTATTCAGTGTTCATGCTATGTGAAATGAGGGGTTATAGCATTATTTTCTATCTGCTTGATTATCGCTCTGCCATCCCTCCATGTATTCGGCTTGATCAAAATGTTTCATACTTTTAAGTCCTGTGAATTGAGCAGAATCCAAAAATAGCCATAAATCTCAAAAAACATAAGTGGGCGTCTTTCCCTTCAGAAAACATTTCATATCTGCACTTCTGTGCACAAGTCACTGCTCTCAGGTCCAGACATGGGAAAGTCATTAAGCGTCGAACAAGATAAATCTTACACAGCCGTTAGTGCCAAGTAGATTAAAATCATTCCATGTAAAAACTAGAACAGAGTTTGAACGGTAAGAAAAATAATAATGATAATCACTAGTTTAACATAATTATTTACTAAATTAACTAAAAGAAGAAATTTAGAAAATATATTTATTACATTTTTTTTTTTTCACTTCAAGTTATATTTGCCAAACTTGAAATTGACACACAGGCTTTCCGTTATATTAAAGTTGTTCTGTCATCTCTTCATAATTAATAGTATCAGCTCTTTAAACGGCTGATCTCATAGTTGGCTTTGAAAGAATGAGGGAGTCTGGGTTCTCATGTGAGGTGGGAAAGGCGTTTGCTCCCTGGAGGATGGGTAGAGTTGATGTAAAGGGGATTTTTGGGGTGAGGTCTCGTCTAGAAGATGACCCCTGACCTCATTCTTCTGTGGTCTGTTTTTCAGAGGCCAGTAAGTTTGTGATGTCATATGTGGCAGCAGTGTGTGGGAAGGGCCAGGAGGTGAACAAAGTGAAGGAGCAGCTGCTTCAGTCCAATCCTGTGCTTGAGGGTGAGTCTTCCACATCTTCTGTTTTTGCACCAATTACCTTGTCTATATGTCGTTTCACACCTTTAAGAGATCCAGGTTCCTTGTCTTGCCTTAAAACTGAGACATTGGGGTGTGCTTGAAAGTATCAGGTTCACCTTCTTGTAGGCAAGTTTGGGAGCAGATGATTCGAGTCCTACATCATATGAGTGTTCCCATAATCTTGTCCCACTTTCAACTAAAGGGCAAAAACAGCATCTTGGTCCCTGTTGGCAATCAGACAGCTGTGTTTTTATGTGGGGCCATGAACAGGAAATGCCCATAAGCAATGAGATGGAGATGAAGTAGGAATGTCCAGTGCTTCTTGGCAGCAGGACTCAGAGCAGAGTGAAGGCCCACATCTGTGAGAGTTTAGCTGCTGGAAGTAATGAGCCCCACTCTGGGGGTCCTGCACATTTCCTGCTGCATGTTTCTCTACCATAGACTCTCTGTATATATGTAGTTTATATATAGGGAGATCATGTTTTAAGAAGGAAAATTTAAAAAAAATGTGTTACATTTAATGTCGTAATAATGAATAATAAAGATCTTTTGTCATTTTTGGTTCCATTAAGTACCTTTAAAAAACGTTAAATTGCACCAAAGGTTATTTTATAATAGAAAAAAAGGTTCTTTAGACTTAAAAAAAATAAATAAATAAAAATAATCTTCACTCTAAGATCATAAAACCTTTATTTGTAAGTATGATTAATGGTAATTTCACTGGAGGAAGAAATGGAATCTGAAAAAAAAATAGCTGTGAAACTAAATTAAATATGGATTTTTTATTTATTTTTATTTTTTTGTGCGCAGGTTTCCAATACATGATCTTTGAAATCTTCCCTGAAGAAAATCATGAAAATTCCCTGAAAAATATTGTGACGATTAACAAATCCTAAAAAGACTATAGACTGTACTGTAGAGTTTCTATAACAAGGATAATATATAGTGCATCTCAGAAAAATAGAATAATAGAATTCAAAAAGTAAAACATTTTCTTAACTTTCATATATTCTAGATTCATTACATGCAAAACAAGCAAAGCAGATTCAAACACATAAGCCCCTTTCACACTGCCATTCCGGCAAATACAGGGGTAAAGTGTTCCTGTAATTGTTTCCTGGTTGCTAGATTTGGCACTTTCACACTGCCAGTGATGACCCGGTATATGTGCGTGCTTTCACACACAACCCTTGAAGATCCCGTAACGACACGTGACATCAGCGCGTGACGTATAATGTACGAGTCGACAAAGCTTGGCACGTTATACTTTAACTGAAGCAAGCAAACGATCTCTGCGTCAGCGCGGAAAGTGAGGAACTAACTGATCTCTGCTTCATTACAGTTTGCACATATGTTTTCGTCGCGAATGTTGATCTTCCTTCAAAACAGCCGGTAAAAAAGTCGCGCGATAACGCGCGTCATCACTTCGATACCGAATTAGATCTGGCTTTTGTTCACACAGCGCTCGTTCCGGATCGATTACCGCAATGTTACTAGGTCCCCGACCCGGGTTCGATTCGGTAATCAATTCCGGGACGTGGTTGCTTTCACACAGAAGGCGACCAGGCAATGTTACGGGAATATTGCGGGTCCGACGTGCAGTGTGAAAGGGGCTTTGGTAGAGCTTCACAAGAAGTGGACTGAAGCTGGAGTCAGTGCATCAAGAGTCACCACACTCAGACGTCTTCAGGAACAGGGCTACTAAGCCACTTCTGAAACAGAAACAACGTCAGAAGCTGTTACTCCGTTACCCAAAGTCCTTTTTTCAGATGAAAGTAAATTAAGCATTTCATTTGGAAATCAAGGTCTGGAGTCTGGAGGAAGACTGGAGAGGAACAGCATCCAAACAGTTTGAAGTCCAGTGTGAAGCTTCTGAAGTCAGTGATGATTTGGGTGCTGTGACGTCTGCTGGTTTTGGTCCATTGTGTTTTATCAAGTCCAAAGTCAATGCAGCCGTCTACCAGGAGATTTTGGAACACTTAATGCTTCCATCTGCTGACAAGCTTAATGGAGATGCAAATTTCCTTTTCCAGCAGGACTTTAACAGTTGCCAACAGTGCCAAAACCACTTCCAAGTAGTTTGCAGACCATGATATGGGGAGTTTGTGCTAACGTAGCCCCAACCAAGTAATGAGTGCATAAATTAACATACTTTAAATAAATTGAACATTTATGTTTTGCAAATCCTTGCATGGTTATTCTAATATTTTGAGATACTGGATTTTTGACTTTCATGTAAACTCTAATCATCAAATTTTAAAACAAGCCAAAAAAAACGTTAAAATGTTTTACATTACATGCAATGAATCTAGAATACATGACAGTTTCCGTTTTTGAAATAATTTACAAAACAAATGAACTTTTTCAACGCTATTCTAATTTTGAGATGCACCCGTGTGTGTGTGTGTGTGTATATATATATATATATATATATATATATATATATATATATATATATATATACATATACATATATATACATACATACATACATACATACATACATACATACATACATACATACTTACATACACACATACACATAAAGGAATCTAAGATATGATCATGCAGAATAAGGCACTGATATGTGCTTCACTAATAAATAGACATATGCTGGTGGTTATAAGCAGCTACTTCCTAAAGTGGAAGGTTGCATTATGGGATACATTATTCTGTGCATTGTGCTGTTTTGTATACTGCAAATGTATTAGGTCATCTGGATATTTCATGCATGCAGAACATTATTACTGAACATGTATCATGTACTAGAGTATTTTTTTTTTTTTTTTTTTTTTTTGGAACTTAGCCTTTGTTTGAAAACAAACAAATGTTCTGAAAGCACATTCAAATATGAATTTGTTTAGATGTGTATCAAACTGTAAAGCATGACTCTGGCGATGCCAAGGTCATGGGTTCAGCTGATAAAATGTAAAGCTTGAACGCAAATTCTGAACACAATAAACTACTTAGAATAAATGTATCTGCCAAATCTGGACACGTACATTCCATTCAGTGTCCATTAGAGTTAACGAAGATAGTCATTCATGTTTAAAATGGACACTTTATTGAAGGACATGTGGAATTGTTTTTATTCATAATTTTAGGCCATCTTATGCTCCGAGAATATGATGAAATGCACCTGAGAGGACTCAGGATAATTTTTCCACAAGATTGCATCCGTCAAAGTAGAAATGTAGTACTAAATGAATCTGGCTTGACTAACTTTCATGTTATTCCATTGCAGCCTTTGGGAACGCCAAAACTGTGAGGAATGACAACTCATCTCGATTTGTGAGTGTCTCTCTTTTTTTTTTGACAGAATACTTTACGAGTGTTTTGATGCTGCTCCTCCCTCTAGAGTGTGTTTGTTTTAGATCAGATCAACATGGACTTTTGATCCGTAATGTGAACACAGGCAAATGATTCTATTACTTTGTCAACCCACCCCTAAAGTGATGCAATGCTTTTCTTGGGAGTTTGATTTTGCAAAAATTATACTGCAACCTTTCTGGTTTGCTTTGTGTTCTGCTGCACATCTGGCCCTATTCTGACACAGCAACACTAGAGTGATTGCTCTTCGTGCGTATAGCAAGATTCAAACAGAACTCTGTGTAACCTTTCTGGCAACCACCTCCAGATGCCTTTGAGTCGGTTCTTTTTTTCCCTGTTGTCCATGAGGACAGACTCCCACAATGCCATTTGCACAGAGATTAGCACAGTTAAATATATGTGTTTATGTGTTTAATGCCGCCGCTCTTTGACAGTCTGGCCCTTTTCCAGATGTCCATCCCAGCCTGACCACACAAAGTAAAGATACTGAGCTATAGAGTGTGTACTTACAGAGGTCAGACCACACAGCATTGTCCAGCGTGTGCTTTCAGAGGTTCAACAGAGGTGCTGTTCAGTTTACATAACAGGGAACATTGAACAGTGCTGAGTCAATGTTGTTGTTGTTGACGTTTATCCTCAGGAAAACTTACCAGAGCTAAATTTTACTAACTCGTGGGTCAAAATTGAGTTTGTTGAGCACTCTTACTAGCTCTTGCAATCACCAACATGAGACAATCAGTGTGTTACATAACAAGCTTTAGCCAGGAACCATTTATTTCTGTGACTGTTTTAAAACCTAGCCTATATCTATATCGATAGATAGATAGATTTTTCCAAAATAGGTCAAGCGGTAAAAAAAAATAGCAAAGACAACATAATTTCATGGAAATAACAGCTGCAACATACTTTGCATGTGTGCATAAGAATGCATGCTTCTAGGTGTAATAATGAAGACAATGAGCCATTATTTGCAACCTCAGTGAAACAGATTTAAAAATATGTATGTAACTGCAAGCACTTTACAAGTGAGAGAAAACATGCATTATGGATAAAGACAAACTCATGAAGACAGGCATTGAAAAATACTGTGCTATCATCCTTTATTACTAAGAGCAACAGACAAAATCTAAATCCAGAAAAAAGGAGTAGCCTATATTTTATATATATGTGTGTGTGTGTGTGTGTGTGTGTGTGTGTGTGTGTGTGTGTGTGTGTGAAATACTCATTTTGTGAATGAAACACTTCTTCAGATTATATGTTAAATGATCAATATAAGCCTGTTGCCGTTTTACCCACTTCAGACATTAGGCCTAATGTGCAGGGTTTTTTTTCTTCAAATTATAGCTAAAGGGTTTGCAATGATTAATTTTAAATCTAGATTAAATGAAGGTTTATCTAATAATTCTGTTGCACCAAACTTGAAACATGCAAAAATTAAGTAGGTTTACATTTTTTACCCATGGATTTAAATTATATTTAAGATTAACCTTAATCCTGTTGCACCATAACTTTAAACTCCGATTTAAATCTCGATTATGAATTCACTTTAAACTTAAAGGAGGTTTAAATAAAATGCACATGCAATTAAAATGTAACCGATCCAACAAAAAAAGTAGATATCTGACAAAAACAGGTCTCAGAGAAGTGTTTATTACAAATTAAAATGTCAATGAAAGCACACTTCAACTGCTATACTGTTACAACTTTTCAGAGTTACAAGTAATTTTCAGCTGTTACTTCCTGTGCTGTAGGAGTTCTAGGAGTTTATTCAGCAGCCTCTGAGGCGGTTTCCTTTTTGAAGAGCTGTTGGATATAAATAAAGAGGGAAAAATGTAACTGGCTCCAGAGACACTGGGCATACTGTTCCTTTCCCAAATAGTGTGCAGGGACAGAAAGACCCAAAAAGTTTATCTTACAATTACAGCAGTAAAAAAAAAAAAGCCTATGCTCCCACAGAAGTCCATTACTCCATTGCAAATCTATGTATGATTGGCAGCGTGTGTTGGAGAATTGAGGGATTTTATTTTTTTTCTTCTCCTATTTGCCTCACAGAAGGCTCAGATTTCATCCCTATTTGCAGTGATGGCTGCCCTCGTTGTCATGCGTCTTTTCCTACCACCAAGAACCACAAAAGAGCCACGTGGTTCTCCGCAGCAAGCCTGCCATTAGTACCAAAGGCCTTGATGCAATGTCACCATTGCTTCTTAGACCTTAGCTTCTTAGTAATATCTTATTTTGACTTCACAGGAAGGCCATTTTTAAACGATAATAAAAAGATACATGTCATCAACTAACCTACCCATGCACTTTTTATGGGATGTGCTAACAATTTCTTCTCTTTCTACAGGGGAAGTACATGGATATCGAGTTTGACTTCAAAGGAGACCCCCTTGGTGGAGTCATCAGTAATTGTGAGTATAATTACAAGGTGGAAAGCAAGGAGTATCCCTGTAATACTTCCCAAGTAGAAATAAAGAAATAGTCCACCCCAAATCTGTCATTATTTATTCACTCTCATGTCGTTCCAAGCCCATATGCGGTTTAATTATGTCTAAAATGCAAAAGTCGGAAAAATGTTCATGCAGCTTTTGTTCCATACAGTAACATTGTGATTTTGACTGTCAACCTCCCAAATGTACAAAACAACCGTTATAAAATAGTCAAAAATGACTTTCTTTAGAAATTCTCCTTTTGGGTTTTCTGAAGAAAAGTCATGTGAGTGCACAGGCAACATGCAAGGGAGAATAAAAGATGATAGAACAATTTAATTTTAACTTCTTTTTCCTCTCTAAGAATTTAATTCAAGTGGCTGTGTCTTTACTTTAGCTCCCAGCCGTGTGCTCTCAGAGAGGTTTTTGGGAAACTGCTGCATTTATACACACACAAACCATCCAGAATGTGTCCTTATTTTGTAGCACCATAGCAATGGTTCCTGTAATATCCCTGAGCCTATCTCAATAAATTCAAAGCCAGACCAGCAGTGTAGTTGGCTTGGCACACATGCTCTTGACTGTTGAAGCCAGTGGACCATTTAGCTAAATGTTTCGCATGCATTTGGTTCATGTACAGTGGGTAGTTAAAATTATTAGGAATCTCTAGGAGTCTCTAATACATTACTACATATTTTAACATTGAATAATGATAATGTTGACAACATTGAGAGTGCATTTTATTTACGTGTCAGCTAACCTGTTAAATAGTTACTAAAATAGCAGGCAATTTCTAAACTGTAGAGACATTTATCTGGTCAAAAATGTGATTTATGCCACTATGACAGGTGACCTTAAAATCTTTAAATGGAAACGAAAGTGCTACCATTTGGCATGGAGAGATAATTGAGAGATCATTAATCCCACAGCAACTTCCTCTAGCAGTTGACACAGTTTGTCCATTTGCTCATTGATTTGATGAGAGTTTGTAACCTATATAGTACAGCAGTTTGAGTAACCAGTCGATCAGATAGTGTGCCACAATCCACATGAGAACAGATTGGTCTCCCACTCTTAATGATGCTGATGTGATTTATCTACAGCACTCCATCACATGCAGGGAAGTCACTACATCTAATTGACAACATAATTACTTTTTTTTTTTTGTGCTGATATTTTGATCAGCATAGAATTACTTCACTTGACAGTTACCCCTTCAGCTCCGATATAGAAACGCCTCTGCTCGGGTTTATGAACACAGTGACTTTACTTGAGAACAGCAAGACCTTCACCTGTTTTTCAGTTATCTCTTATTTTGACTCCACAAACATATACAGCGAAAGACACAGGAAGTGGGAGCAAAATGTTACTATGATTAGAAAAGCTTTTAGAAGTCTGGGTAGAGTTGCACCAGCCGTTCATAAGTTCAGGAACACAAAGTAGTTGTAACTCTCTGCACTTAATTTGTTCTTAAAACAGAACGTAGCTATGTGTAGTTCAGTATTACGGCATTTACCCTTAATGATCCAATAGCATACTAACTTATTTTGCCTCAAATAACTAATGGCACAAATATTCATTTGAATTAATAAACTACATAATAACCAAATATTTACAGAAACCTCAGATCGGGATAACAGTTTGAATAAAACAGCAGATTGACTGAATTGCAACAATAAGCGATTGTTTTAGATGACAGACTTCAATCCTTTAGACGCTAATAAAGAGTAAAATAATAAATATATTTATAAGTAATGGACCGATCAGTAATTAATGACAGCAAAAAATTATGTTTGACATGCACAAGTCTGAACGATGTACATAGAGGTAAATTAAGTAAAATTTGTGTTAAAAAAAAGCTGCTAACAATGTCATTTATTCACATAATGTCCTCAGCAATTTCATGTGTGTCTAAAGTACTGAAGTCTGTCAGGTGAAAAAGGAGCTATTTGGGGTGCAATTCAGTTGTTACTTAATGTAAATAGAATCTATAGCTATTTGCACGTAGTGTAAATACCATTGTGATGAGTGGAGCTGGACCGAGAGCCGTGGGAACGGTGGAGTAATTGGAAATGAGCGACACCTGTGCCACTCACCGGTCTCGAGTCCCACGGAGGAGCTCCAGAAGGATAAAAAGTAGAGCTACGACAGCGAAGGATGAGAGAGGACCTGGCCTGGGTTTTATTTTTGTTTTGATTTTTGTTTTTTGCGAAGCAGTTGTCCACGAGGGGCTGACGTGCTGTTTTGGGTTTATTTAATTATGAAAGTTTTATTTAAAATGTCCGCCGGTTCCTGCCGCCTCCTTCCCGTACTACAAACATTTTTATTGTTACAACCATATCACTAAAAAATGCTTCTATTTGCACTTGTAAATCTTTGTATTTTCTATATGGCCCCCTTATTATAGAATCGTACTATAATAACCCCTATAGATACAACAAATGATATACACCATTAACACTTTAAAAGATACAGAAATGTAGATGTTTGTGAAAGATGTTTTCTCTGTTTTTAGGGCTGTTAATTTTTAAATTATACCCTATTATTTATACATACTTTACTATATTTATGGGGTGGATAATTTTATCAGTTGTTTATTATTCATGCAACCATACATATTGCTGTTGTAGTTTTTATTTATAACCATTATTTAGCTGATAACATTGTCTAGTGCTCTTGTGAATGTTTATAGCTTGATTTTGTGAAAGTTTAATTACTATACTGAATGACTTGGCATAGATTTCTTAATGTCCACTGTTTGCGTATTTCATTTTATTCTGTACCCTACTTGCTCTACAGATCTCTGCACTAGTGTTAAATGCGACCGGTTTTGACAGCATTTATAATGTTTCTGACAGGTTATATATTTATATACATTATTGCTATTAAAATACCTATAAATAAATAAAATAAACAGAAATGTTCAAATAAATATATCGCTGACCCTAAACTGCAACTTCCTAATTTATTAACTTTCTAAAGTGTCAAATTAAGTGGAAAAGACAAGCCAAAAAAAAACGCTTATAATAGCTGGATCTGTCCGTGCTCTCTCTCACAACACTCCAAAGACTCATTCACTTCGGCAGCATCTCGTAGCGATCATTTTCATACCACGGACCCTAAACATTCTGAATTATAAATGCAGACATTCAATATGAGGAGTTTAACAGCAAATTCGTCATTCAGAGAACACATTTTATTTTTGAACATGACACCTCTGTCACCTCATAGCTGGCTATGGGCCTGCTCATGCACAGCTGGTGCAGTTGGTCTCTGCGGTCTAAAATCAGTCTAGTTTAAACCGTTAGTTTCATGTAGTCTGCACAATAGAATCTATTGTGATTTGCTTCAAAACAACTAAGTTTCATGTCCACATACAGGCTATAACAGGATGCTACAGACTGCTGTGAAGCCTGGGGGCTTTCCTCCAAAATAAGAAGCAGTCTTAGAGTCATCTGATACAGCATCATTTTCTTTACTTGAAACTGTTAAGATGATTTGAGCAAACAGACTCTGTTCTTAAACCTACTGAGCAGCCTAAACTGAAACTATCAATAAGATGACAAAATACTAGTGGATTATGAACAGCAGGTTTTTAGCAAATTTGGAAATCCGATATGATCAAATATAATAGGGTCCAAAACAGTTTTGCCACAAAGTGAGGTTGGATTGAAAGCAGTGGACTAAACAATAGACCAAATGGAGAATACTTGTTTTAATATCATTATACCCCTATAATGGCACATTCTGTTCAGCTATCTTGCTCTAAGTTTATATGCAAGAATTTGTCCTGTGTGAATGGCCATTTAATTAGCAGCTCACAGTAAGGCAGCTTGCTAGGTCTTTGAGTAAGTCAATTCAAATCAATGCAGAGAAGAAGAACTTCTACTTTTTGATTGGAGGACAGGAGTTACTGGCTATTACTGGAGTTGTGTTAAAGCAATAACAAAGGTCTGCGAGTGTACAGAAGGTGGAAGGTCAGAGTGGAGTCCCCTCAGGGATGAAGTTTTCCTGCATTCCTCAGACTCATCCTGCCTCAGACGCTACTCTTACACCAGACAGCATGAGTTATCTCTGGAAGTTAAAGAAGAGGATTGGGGAGAAGAGAGACCAGGGATATTTGATTATTGTTGAGGTAGATTCCACAACAGGGGATCTTTTAATAGGGCTATAAACTATTACTGAGATTGTGGACCACAGCCAATAAGCCACTGCTGTGACAGCCATCAGATAAAACAGGAAGTGACAGCTGCTAATTGCCATCTTGCTTTTAATTTTAGTTTAGTGTGTGTATATGTGACCCTGGACCACAAAACAAAGTCTTATGTGTCAGTTTTTCGAAATTAAGATGTATGCACCAGGTATAAATAGCAGAATAAATAAGCTTTCCATTGATGTATGGTTTGTTAGGATCTGACAATATTTGGCCGAGATGCAACTATTTGAAAGTCTGGAATCTGAGGGTGCAAAAAAACAAATAACAAAAAGAAAACCGAGAAAATAACCTTTACAGTTTTCCAAATAAAATTCTTATCAATGCATATTACTAATCAAAAAGAAAAATAATCAGTTTTGATATATTTACAGTAGGACATTTACGAAATATCTTCATGCAACATGATCTTGTTGGCATAAAAGAAAAATTAATAATTTTGACCCATACAATGTTTTTCTTTTGGCTATTGCTACAAATAAACCCCAGCGATTAAAGACTGGTTTTGTGGCCCAGTTTAAACTGTCAAAAAAGGTTTTATTGGTGCTTTAATTCATAGATGATACTGCTGCACGAGTTGCTTTATAAACAATGCTTCATATCTTATCTCATATCAAGCTAATAAATGTTATTGATGATAAGCTAATCAAGACTTTGTGCTGATGTTGCTGTTTTCTAATGAGCACACATCTGGATGGAGCGTGGGTGGTGTGACATGTTTCTCTCCCCATAGATGAATATCTCCTGTGAGACTTCCTGTCTCAATCTGAATACAATGAACAATGCAAACTTGACCATGGATACCTAAATATTCAATCTGATATAAACAGGAAAACACCATTGTTTTTCTCTGAAATGGCTGTTCAGAGTAGGAGAGCATTGTCTACAGCCAGTTTCATCTGTGTGGATTTCTTCACTGGGAATTCCGTCATTAACATTTATTTATTTATGAAGTTGAAAACAAATGATGTGCATGACAGTCTTGTAGCTTATGTTAGGCCTGTCTTTTAAGTTGAAACATTATCTTAACGTTATCTCTGTGGATAAAATGAGTGGAATTTTAACCTCAGAAACCCTTCTGTTGCTCCCCGTTTAAGCGGAGTATGCTCATGAAATGTTTTGTGCTTTTCACATTTTCATATTTCCCTTTCGCAGATCTTTTGGAGAAATCCCGTGTGGTAAAGCAGCCCAGGGGCGAGAGGAATTTCCACATCTTCTACCAGCTGCTTTCTGGAGCATCAGATGACACTCTCCGTAAGAGACCACTTGCAGAGTTGATATGATTACATGTGCATTTCCAAAGCACAATTCATTCAGTGGCTTTCAGAAAATAGTGTGGAAAAGATTGCTGGATTGCACTGTAACATACCTGAGCTAAAGACTCTGGGAACAGAATTTATGGTTCATTTGTTATTTGCATAGTGTTAGTTAGAGCATCATCATTATTTGACATTTTTAATAAAAGAGAACACCAAAAAAAGGCTTGGATTTCAGGCATCAAAGGGGTAAGTGGAGCAGAATACCACATAGATGTAACATAATCTGATAGCGACTGGGTCATAATGAATGGCTGATACATCGAAACTAAGAAGAATATAACTCAGGTTTGTCCCATCCTGCTCCTGGACGGCCATTGTCCTGCAAAGTTCAGTTCCAACCCTTTTTAAACACCTGAACCAGTTAATCAAGGTCTTCAGACTCAGTAGAAACTTCTAGAGCCCCTTTCACACTGCACATCATACCCGGCAAATTGCCGGAACATTGCCGGTTCGCCTTCTGTGTGAAAGCAAACACATCCCGGGTTTGGTTCTGGCATGGAACCGAGTGAATTGCCAAGTGAATTGCCAAGTGAATTGACAAGTGAATTGCCTTTAATGCTCAAATTGTTTTTTTCTTTCAGAAAAACTGAAGCTGGACCGAGACTTCAGCAAATACAACTACCTTAGCCTGGATTCGGCGACAGTCAATGGACTGGACGATGCTGCCAGCTTCAGAACAGTTAGAGTAAGTTTTCTTTCAGGCCTGCCACACACTACATACAGTAGCTTGTTCTAGACACATTATAAGCAGGTGTCATTGGTTCAAACTGTCTTGGGATTAGCTCAGATCCCTGTATGATGAGAAGTTAGCAAGGCACCTTATCTCCCTGGCTTAACTGGATAAGATCACCCTTTACCCACTGAGGAGGAGTTTGATCGGAACAAAGCGATTTGCCTTGTGTCATTATGTAATTTCAGCTTCATTCAAGCCTCTACTTGAAGACAGGGAAGTTGATTAAAGGGGGAATTCCACCTGCTCACAGCTGACTGTGTAAATAGAATCAGTGCTTCTGTTTTTCTCATGCACACTTATTGTCACTGTGAAAACTTGTTGTGCGGAGACCTTGTTGAGCCAGTAGTTTTGCTTCCTTTGGACTCTTGCCTCACTGGCCTGGAGACAAAAAATATTATTATTATTTTAAACATATTTAGCTTCTGACTTATGCAAAAATGTTTTACTATCTATTTTTATTTATTTGTTTTTAACCAGTCAAATTGAAAAAAATGACACACAGTTTTGAAAGTTAGCTTTCATAAGTGTTTATAGTTTCCAATAATAGCTGTAAATTATGTAAAATAAACAAGGCGACTGCCATTCAGAAGCATCTGCAATGTATTGAAGGCCAAACTACTTAAAATTAAATGATGATAATGATAAAAAAAGCATATAGCTATAAAGAGTAAAAAGTCATTAAGGGTTGGCAAGATTCTTAAATATTTTTGAAAGATGTCTTGTATACTCAACTAAAGCTGCATTTATTTGATCAAACATACATTAAAACAGAAAACCGTGATATTGTGAAAAATTATTAAAATGTAAAATGTCATTTATTCATGTGATGTAGAGCTGAATTTTTAACATCATTATTCCACAATCCACATACTACAGAAATAATTCTAATATGCTGATTTCAGCTCAAAAACATTTATTACTATTATTACCAATTTTGACAACAGTTGTGCTTTCGTAAAATAAAAAATTTAACATCACTTTTGATCAATTTAATGCATCTTCACCGACCCCAAACTTGAAAAGTAGTGAATTTACACTGATAAAACACAGGAACCAATGCATAATGTGCTTAAATATTAAATTTTATTTTCTGGCCCGTTAAGACAAGTGACTTTTCCATCAACTAGCCCAAACCTTTTTTTGTTTTGACCCAGACCTTTGGCTCATCTTTATTGTGGAGCCCTGTTCTTTACTTGTCTTCTGGAAATGAGTGCAGAATGTCTGTGTCCAAGCAAACAATGCAGCCCACATTAAACTGACCAGAATTCAGCAGCGTATCGTACAATACAATACAGTGCAGTTCTGATGAACAATAGGCCTAAGCCAAGCTCTGTGCTGACATCAGAACACCCTTACTCAGCATGTGCTGGGCCTCTGGCTCCTTCTTTTAACCCCTTGCCTGGGGAGTCAAATCTAATTAAATAGAAACATGCCAGAAATAAGGCTCTGTGTGTAGGAGACAGTAAACACTTCCATGAGGGAGGATGGTTGCTATTTATGCTAGGCTGTTAATTTATATACAAAACTCAGCAAAACGTTCATTCTTAGACACAACATGCTTGTCTTGTCAACATGAAAAAAATATATAGAAGTGTGTGTGTGTGTGTTTTTTTATATATATATATATATATATATATATATATATATATATATATATATATATATAGTGGAATAATTCAATTGTTACCATTTATTCTGATAAAGAAAGTTATTGGTTTGTCATTCACTTTTAGCTGTCACATTTCAGCCCTGTACAGCTCACTCACTGTTATCTCTGGCCTTTAGACCATTGACTTTGCCAGTGAACTGCTTGCACGTTTATTATCAGCGATTCCATGACATTTCAAACATAATTTATGGCTTCACGAGAACAAATATTAACACAAGCTATTGTGGAAGCACATGGAACATGATACATCATTTGCTGCTGATGATACTATTGGCTAAATCTAATTGAAAAATGTTACTTATTTCACAGTACACCTATAAATTAACAATATTATATAGTTCACACAAAAATGGAAATTGTCATCATTTGCTTACCCTAAAGCTGTTCCAAACTTGTACAGCTGTTGAGCACAAAATAAGTTATTTTGAAAAAGGAGGTTGGTAACCAAGCAGTCGCTGGTAGCCACTAACTAATAGTACAGGGTAAAAAAAGTACTATGTTACTCAGTGGATTCCAGCAACTGATTGGTTACAAACATTCTTCAAAATATTTTTGTGTTCAACAGAACAAAGAAATTCATGTGGGTTTTCAAACAACAACATTACTCCAAAATATGTAAATAAAGAAATAAAAGTTGTGTTTTGAGTTAAGAACATTTCCCGTATATATGGTTGAATTGAGATCATGAGACAATATCCACAAAAGTTGTATAAAATAAAAAATATTTTATTCCAGATTTATTTCCTAGATTTTTAAAAGTTGTCAAATACAAGTTATTCTTAAGAGCAGCTGTAATTCTTGATGTTGTCTCTTTGACAGACTGTGTGTGGTGTGACGGAAAGTTGTGTTCAACACCCTCAGGCTGTCCATTAGTGGAGTGGTTACGGGCCAGTCGATCTCTTTACAGACGTCACCATGTGTACTGCCACGTTAAATGTCCATCGGCAGACCACTATTGACTAAATTTATTTTCTCTTCTGTTTTCCCAGAATGCCATGCAAATTGTGGGCTTCATGGAGGATGAGGTTCAGTCAGTACTGGAGCTGGTGGCTGCTGTTCTCAAACTGGGGAACCTCGAGTTCAAACCAGAGTCTCGTTGCAACGGCTTCGATGAGAGTCGAATCAAGGACAAGAACGGTGAGTGCTAGGCTCCTCCAAAAGCATTGCCCATGCAAACCTTAAAATAATTTGTTTTTTAAACGTTTGGTTTGTAAAGGAAAGTACACTGCCCAAGAAACTTTCAAGTGTGAATAATCAGAAATCATAATCCGTATTAATGATACAATGACATAAACATTTGCAAGCACTGAAAAACAAATTAATATGAATGGAGAAATAGTAGGTACTGTGGTGTTGTATGTAGGTTGGTCACTACTGCCATCTATTGATATGTCAAGAGTCATTTACAGGATTAGCTTGCAGTCAATCAACACCACACTGTTACTTACCAAGATAACCCTTGCATCATGTACCATGCATGCATAAGATAACTATATTTTTTTATGTATTTGCAAAATGTCAACTACCCAGATATATGTGCTGCAAATGAGTGTTACTCATCACTGCTTGTTCTTGTAGTTTCCCATTGCCAGGCCAGACCCAGACTAAACACCACAAGTCAACACCTCCATTTATATATACTACAGCGTCTGGTTTGTCTGCTGTGCTTTAACCCATTAGCAGTAATGTGATTTCCTCTGCCCTTTCGACCTGATTGCTATGGGCTGAAACGAGACGGATTGAGCTGCTGTGGGATGAGGGGGATGTATACCTGATGTCCAGATCCTCTTAAAACCACTGGAGAGAAGCACTTTTAAAATAGTCTTCAGCTTAAACTCCTTGAAAGGGGCTTAACATGTATCAGTCTTATCCTTGACCTGTAGATTCTGAGAGACGGGCCTTTGATCAGAATGATTGGTGGTTTTAATTTTAAAGACACTAATAGAGGTTTTTTTTTTTTTCTTCCGGATGAGTTTGTTTATCTTTGGCAATTGTCAAATTTGTTTAAATTACATAACGCACTGTCTAGTCTATCCATAAATAATTCTTTAATCTGATCTGCCTGGGTTTGTTTTGCATTTCCTGTCCCAGACCTGAAGGAGATGTGTGAGCTGCTGGGCATCGAGCAGTCCGTGCTGGAGAGAGCATTCAGCTACCGGACCGTGGAGGCCAAGATGGAGAAGGTGTCTACCACACTCAACGTTGCTCAGGTCAGCACACACACCCTCCTTGTTCACAGGATAAACTCCATTTAACCATTTATTGCTACTTTGTACAATACAAGTATGTTTTAAAGCTAACAAAATAATTAGTAATAGAAATATACTGCAGGCCAAATCTCACTAAAGGCAACTGGAAAGGATATGAACCTGAGGGCTTGATCACTGCAATACTATCATCTGGGGTCCAGTTAGCGAATAGTAAAATGTGTCCTTGCCATCACATCATGTTGTTAAGAGTTTAACTACTAACTTTTGATAGATTAACTTTTGCATCCAGGCCACATGATGAGTTTGAAAAACTATTTTGTTACAGCCATGGGTCATGGAGGAAACTGGAATTAGAAATTAATCTATATATTTTTTCTTGTATAGATAATGTGTAATTCAGATGTTCAGGACATTGATTGTAATTTGAGACTTCTTCTATTTTAGGCCTATTACGCTCGTGATGCTCTTGCCAAAAACCTCTACAGCCGACTGTTCAGCTGGCTGGTGAACCGAATCAATGAAAGCATCAAGGTATGTCTCTCTGGATTTTCACTGAATCTTTGTTGATTGCTGTAAAGTCACAGTAACACAAATTTAGCACTTTTATGAGGACAAAAAAATGACTATTGCCAATAGTGTTGCAAAGTATGAAATACAACTCACACAAGTCATTTTGAAACTCATTAAATTGTGATGTGTAATATCTATGGTGAAATCTTTCACAGTCACTAAATTCCAGATTGCATGAATTTGATGCTGGACTTTAAATGAAGTAAATAAAGCTTGAATCATACGCTGTGAAAGTACTCAAGACATGCTTATAACCATGCTAGCACCATTTTACATATTTGTTTAGAGTGAGTTGGTTTCTGCCTTGTAACTCACATTCTTTTTTTTTTTTTTTCGATCAGGCTCAAACCAAATCACGCAAGAAAGTAATGGGAGTGCTGGATATTTATGGTTTCGAAATCTTTGAGGTGAGTGATTTGGCCTGGAATTTTGAAAACGATTTCTCATAAAATCCACGTCATCTCCACCTGTTGATCTACATCAGATGCGTGCAAAGGCAGGTTTCCAGGCTTAACACACCCATTCTGTTTACACAATTTTTGGATGTTGGTGAAAAGTATCCTGCATTTCTGGATTGACACATTTACATTGCACCTCCAGACGCTTAATACCTATGCACAACTTTTGGAGAAGTCTGTACATTTAAATTCAGAATTGCACTTGCATGCATTTTTGTTCTTAAACGTTATTTATATTGCTGACTTTATCGTTGTTGTCATACTAAATCTCAAAAGTGTTTAACGTAATGCAGAGAACTACTGCTCAGGCCTACTAATTCACCTTTCATCCATTTTGGTTTACATTTGTTCATTGCATGTGTTCTGCTGTCTGACTTGTATCACTCTCTCCTGAATGTTGTTTATGTTGTTGTGGCCATGACGACAGAATGGAGTAAGTAGACCTGGGGAGGAAATCCCAAGGCAGTGTGCATGTTGCAATTTTAGCACTTAATCCTAGTCTTAATTCTGCTCGTTTTATCTCTGCAGCATAAGCCACTGCTAGAGCGAAACCCTGCAGTGTTTCCTAGTAGTATTAGCATGACCTGTAAGCTTGATGTTACAGCATTAGCTCCATTCATCCTAAACTTGGAAGACCTTAAAGGAACAGTTCACCCAGAAAAGGCAACTCTGTCATTATGCATCACCCTCAAGTTGTTCCAAACTCATATCATATGGCTTCAAAATAAGACTATTTGTATGGTTCTTTTTTTTTTTTTTTTTTAATCTTGAGGGTGATTTAGCATGGCTAAATTTTCATTTTTGGGTGAAGTATTTCTTTAAGCTTCACTGAAACCAGCCAGAGATCTGCAGTGAATTTTGATCTTTTGGGGCTTCAAAAAAAGTAAGAGATGTTGAGGTTATTCTTTGAACAGGGTTAGCTCTCATTACTTCTAGAACACTGCAGTTTTAGGCTAACATGCCAATGTGGCCTCTCAGCAAAGGGTGCCAGAATAAAACTGTCAGCGCCAAGTAAAACAGTGATCTGGTGCTTTTCAGCATGCCATATGCTGGCTTTTGGAAGTGATTTTGGGCTTTTCCTCAAGCCAGGCCAATTGGAACTGAAGATTGCGGTGGCTTTAGTTGCAGAGACTATCATGCAATAGGATTGCTATAAAGATAAAAAAAAAAAAAAAAAAGAAAAGAAAAGGATTGAATAATTCCTGAACCCCAGTGTCATGGCTCAATAGTACAATCCTAACTGTTATCATAAGCCAATGAGCATAACATTTTTACTCTTGCTTTAATTCAACAATAGAATTGGTTCACTGATTGGGGTTTAGCATGAGAAAGGGGAAATGGTTAGTTTTTCTAACCCTGCATTTGTAAACCTGAAAACATTTACTGTGGGTGAAGAGGTTAAAGACTTTACCTCCATTATGAGATTCAGATAAGATTATGCAGCCTTGATGTATATTGTACCATGTTACGCCTTCATTTAATCTTCGCTATAAAGACCTGTTTTGTAAGAGCAGACTTTGTTCAGGGCTATTTTACATGTGTAGTACATGTGTGGTACAAAGTGATTTGTTCTGAATTCTTTAAGGCGGTGCCCCATAAGACTATTTTAAACAATTCTGTTTTGGTTGTGGGTGTCACACCAACCGTTTTCACCAGAAACATACATTCATCTGTCAGAGTTCCATCAAAAGCAGCTAAAAATGAAGGATTGATGGCATGTGAATTTTCTCCAATTTCCCTATTACAAATTGCAGAGTGCCATTTTGGCAGCAAACTAATGTGAAGCTTGCTGAAGTAAGAGCAAACATTGTTGCAGAGCTTAGTTTAGACTACTTAGTTTAGAGATGGTAGTATTTTATGGAATACATCAAATATTTACAGATTTTTTTTGACATTGCTCCCCAAAGTCACCAGAATTTCCAATATATCCAGCTTGTAGAGTTACCTAGAGAGAAAGGTGTTTAGTGAATAACGTTGAGTGATGGTTGCCATATTAGTGCGCCTGTTTGCAGTGCTGTTTTAGTTTGCAGTGTGCGTTTTAATTATCTCGGTTATCATTTGGTCTATGGAGTCTCATTTATCTTTTTGTTCCTGCAGGACAACAGTTTTGAACAGTTTATCATCAACTACTGCAATGAGAAGCTCCAGCAAATCTTCATCGAGCTTACTCTCCGCGAAGAGCAGGAGGAGTATATCCGTGAGGTAAGCAAAAGTCAGGACATGAAGACGGAAGCCCCTTTCACACAGCGATTCCGGCAAATACACGGGTAAAGTGTTCTGGCAATTGTTCCCGGGTCGCTAGATTTTGCACTTTCACACTGCCAGTGATGACCCGGGATATGTGTGT
Organism: Carassius gibelio; assembly: GCF_023724105.1. Lineage (NCBI taxonomy): Eukaryota > Metazoa > Chordata > Actinopteri > Cypriniformes > Cyprinidae > Carassius > Carassius gibelio. The sequence continues at coordinate 6,145,360 of NC_068404.1, read as the reverse complement.
GCTTTCACACACAACCCGTAAAGGTCCCGTAACGGCACGTGACATCAGGGCGTGATGTGTAATGTACGAGTCGAAAACATTAGGCACGTTATACTTTCACTGAAGCTGGTGAACGATCTTTGATACTGATCTCTGCTTCATTACAGTTTGCACATATTTTTTGTTGCGAACGTTGATCTTCCTTCAAAACGGCTGGTAAAAGAGTCGCACGATAATGTGCATCATCACTACGACACGCCATTAGATCTGGCTTTTGTTCACACAGTGCTCTACCCGGGACTGAACCGGGCAAGATTACTAGGTTGCCGACCTGGGTTCAATGCCGGAATCAATCCCGGGACGTGTTTGCTTTCACACAGAAGGCGACCCGGCAATGTTCCGGCAATTTGTTTTTATTAAGTTACCTTGGAAGGAAAGTGCTTTCGGACAGGTACCATAACAACATGTACAACATACTGCTGTAGAAAGTTTTTATACATAATAAAGGGATGTCTATCTAAAAATGGAACTTAAAAAATAATGGTCATTTATGAATTATTTGACTTCTGTCAACCACAATCCTGCACATATAGGATTGTGGGATATATCGTGAACAATCACCATTGCAAAGGCAACGCACTAGTAAGCTAATATTTTCCTCCAAACTGCCTTTGTGTACTATTTGCTTCCTTCTATCAATCCCTTTCCCTCTTGCGCTGTGATTGTGAGGACGGAAACGATCCCTCACTCCAGTCAGTGTAAACACAATTGTCCCTGAAGAGCTCGGAGCTCTGTTTGCTTTCAGAGCTCTGAGTATGTGCCCTGACGCTGCCGTGACCCCTGCACTGTGATATTCCACTCTCTGGCTTCACTCCAGTAGAGTGCATGGGAAAATACCACTGCTCTGAAGACCGAAGAGGGACGCGGGGGTCTAGGGACCAGTCTGCCCCAAACAACATTCCACATTTCCCATTTTTTACCCTCCTCCCGCATACATCCACCTCGTAGTTTGAGGAGCTTTCACACAGTCCAATTAGCCCACAGCTATTTTACAGCTTGTTACATTCATTGACTTGATTGGCTCTGATTTGAATCCAGTGGGTTTCATCTTTCTCTAATGGGCCATAAATGGGTCTGCACTCCAGACCCTAAATATCACAGAAATGGTCATGACATGGAGCAACATGGACATCCAGCCATCTGCCGTGTGTTCACTGTATAAGTTTATAGAAATGATTGTTGTGTGTGGCAGTTTGGTTGGTAATTGTCATAAAATTAACTGAATTTTAAATGTTCCCCTTTTTCTTTGTTGCAAGTCATTCATTCGCATTAACCTAGCTAAAATGTATAATGATAATAATAATAATCTTATTGTTTTTGTCAGTTGATGTTGTTATTGGAATGTATCACTTTAATAACTTTGGGTTCACTTGCATTTTGGGATCTTTAGTGATTGCAATTAGATCAAATCATTCGACTGAGCCAGTTATGTAATAATTGTGACAGGACGACTACTATTCGTTATTGGATATCTGTTGTGTACCTGTTCAAGTATAGTAAAGCTTGTCTGCGTCTTTCCTAAACCACTCAGGTTTGTCTGTTGAATCTACAAGATTAGTCTTAAGACAGTGTTCTAGGAATGTCCTTCTTTAGAAAGAGAAAACCGATGGAAAGTAAACAAAACAAATCTGTGATGTGCCTCTGATTTTGTCTCCAGGGTATTGAGTGGACCAACATTGAGTATTTCAACAACGCCATCATATGTGACCTCATTGAAAATGTGAGTGTGTTTCTGACAATTGTTTCAAACGTATTGCCATTAATATTTCTATAATAATTAAATTGGGATATCTGCCAGAAGTTCAGCTTAAAGGAGGATATAAGCATATAGCGATCACCTAAAAGCTCACAGATATGGTTTAATACCCACAAATCTACAATTTCAGGTTTTTAATGTTGTTGATCTGATTACCGTGATTCTTGTTTTCAGAACAAGAATGGGATTTTGGCCATGTTGGATGAGGAGTGTTTGAGGCCAGGCACAGTGACCGATGAGACTTTCCTGGACAAGTTGAACACAGTTTGTGCTGAACATCAGCATTTTGAGAGCAGACAGAGCAAAAACTCCAAGTTTCTCACAGACCACAGCCTACCACACAACTGCTTCCGCATCCAGCACTACGCTGGCAAGGTGAGAACATAAAGCGTTTCAACATCCCATCATCATTTTTAGTTTTACATACACTGCCATGTAAACTGTGCATCACATGGTCACAATACATATAGATACAATGTTGTATATGAATTACATTGTGTTTTTCTACTTAATTGTGGAGATGATCTTTAAAGTTCTTTTAAAGAATAACCCACATGCAACTTTTTTTTGACATTTACATTTCATTGAGATCTCATTTGCTGCAAAAATTGCAACAAGATAATTGGCTGCATGCCCTTTTATAAATGAAAAACTTGCTCAGTTTTCTTAGTCTGTAAATGGAGTTACAGCTGTTCAAATTTACAAAAAAAATTCTAATAATGATGATGGGAGAAGCCAGAGGGATCCAGCTTACTCTTATTGGAGAGATCTACTTGTATAAAAGCTTTCCAACCCAATTGTGTGTTTTGATATACAAGCACATTATGAAGATCTGAGTAGTGTAAAGAAGAGTTATTGAACGTAATATTCTGTATACACAGGTGCTGTATCGGGTGGAGGGATTTGTGGACAAAAACAATGACCTCCTCTACAGAGATTTATCCCAGGCCATGTACAAAGCCAATCAAAGCCTGATAAAGATTCTCTTTCCTGAGGGAAACCCAGCCAAAGTGAACCTCAAGCGGCCCCCCACAGCTGGATTCCAGTTCAGAGCCTCCGTTGGAACGCTCATGAAGAACCTGCTGACCAAGAACCCCAACTACATCAGGTCACAATCACAAACCTTCTGACACTGACCTCATTATGACATAACCACATATCAGGGGTGGCACAAATACTGATTTCAGCTAGTCGTCGTCTTATTTAAAAAAAAAATAATAATACTTTGTTACCCGACTACTCATGGTTCATGCTACTGTAAATTAAAAGACATGAAATGGTTCTTATCAATAAACGCTTATTAATGTATAGCTCAATGCAACAATTACATATGTAATTTATTATAGGTGATATTACTCTTTCCAAGCTCTGATTTCTGAGAGATGCACGGAGAGGCATGTGGTGTTTGATTTGCACTTTTCATTCATAAAGTTTACATTCATTCACTTCACACCCTATTGCGACTTTAGAGATCTGTGTATAATATTGCAGTGATCCCCTGACTCAACCGTTATCTCTATATATATATATATATATATAAATTTTTCAATATTTTCACTTTACCAAACTTGTTTTTTTAGGTGCATCAAACCCAATGACAAGAAAGCAGCCCACATTTTCACAGACTCACTAGTGTGTCACCAGGTGCGCTATTTGGGTCTGATGGAGAATGTACGCGTAAGAAGGGCTGGTTATGCTTTCCGGCAGGCCTACGAGCCTTGTCTGGAGCGCTATAAGATGCTCTGCAAGCAGACCTGGCCCCACTGGAAGGGCCCAGCCAGGTTAGACCAAAACTGATCTTGTGTTTTCGTGTTGTTTTAAAAAACTCATCTTCAGGCTTCACTGTTTTTCTGAACATGTTGTTCAGCTGATGTCATTATACTTTCAGCACTTTGGAGATTAAGCAATTCTTTAAGTGACTGTTCCTCCACCTGCATGACCTTTTTTATACTCATTCATAGATATTTAAACATGCTGTTTCTTGTCTTAAAACCCCTTTTGTTCCTTTCAGGTTTAACCGTTTCTTGAACACTGTTTGGCTACTGAAAACAGGCCTTTTTTTTAATTCTATCTATCTGATGGCAAACATGCCAAGACAGAATTGTGGCTAATAACTGTCACTTCTGGACACTGAGACATTTCACTAAATAGTTTGACAGGAGAATCTTTAGTGTCCATGGAGATTTGGAGTTGCACACCTTATCATGTAATCTTGCATTGGAATGTTGTTATCGTCTCTGTGCCGACAGTGGTTAGACTATGTTTTACTTTTCAGATCACTCAGACACTGTTTATCACTCACATGGTGCATGTTTTTGTGCTAAATCATACAGTGCAATCTCTGACTTTTGTTGCTGTCTGTTCAGTGATGTGGGTGTATTCAGTCCACAGTCTGAAATGGCACTGAAAATAACAGATTTTTTTTTTAACCTTGTAATATAAATAAATATTGAGCATTATTTGCAATCTTGATCGTGTGTAGATCTGTCAGAGTGTGGCTCTAACAATGCCAAGGTTGTGGGTTCAATTCCCAGAGAATGAGAATATTAGAAAAATATATAACTGGAAGTTGTTTTGCATAAAACCATCTTCCAAACAAATAATAAAAAAAAAAAGATAATCAGATGATTATTGTATATAATTTTTTATTATTATTATGAATTTGTTTTTTTTTAGAAGTGGTCTCAGACTTTTGGACCTACCAAAAAAAAAAAAAAAAACATTTGTGAATGGCATGGTTCACTGACAACTCATGGCCTGTTTTCTTCCTATTAGGGAGGGTGTTGAGGTTCTCCTGAAAAATCTGCAGGTTCCTGCTGAGGAGTTTGCCTACGGACGTTCAAAGATCTTCATCAGGAACCCAAGAACGGTGAGTTACTGCCCTAAAGATCACTGACTGCGATCTACACATGGTTATACAGAAGACTGCTCTCTCCTTGTGAGAAACATGGCCAATATATCATTTGACTCCTTTCCAGTTCCATCATGGCGGATGGCTTGGATTTGTAAGTTTGATATGCGGAATCAAAAGGCCAATGCAAGTATTACATTTGGTCACTGAACGGTTTAGTAAGGCTTTTTAAACAGGAAGTCATGTTCCTTCAGGCTTCTCTTTTATAATTAGTAGCAATCGCCCTCATGAAAGAAAGAAATCCAAACAGGCAATCACACACATGGTTTCACTTATCCCCCCCCTCCACTGTTTGTCAGTTTGCATGGGAAACGAGACTCCAGCTGAGAAATTCCAGAGGAGCCCATGAAACCCCTGTATTGAAGCCTGGGCGTCAGTCACCAATCCAGCACTTTGGAGCATTTATCTCATCCTTGTCCATTCTTCCTGGATAATCTACCATCTCCAGATGTTTGTTCAAAGCCAGTGGACGACTTCTGCCCAGCATTAATGTAGTCTTAGTCATTTCACCTCTTTTCCACCAAAAATGTTGTTGGTGCGAGAGCCCGTGCTTGGACAAGGGATCTACAAACTCAATCATGGCCACAGACAAACAGCGCATCTCAATCTTTGGATACGAGTCTAAAGGTCCGGTCAAATTTATCGTTGCTCAGGGAAATTCTGCAGGCATAATCCAGTTCATTTCAACAGTAATCTGTACAATCCTGACAATGAAAAGCTCCTCACACAGATTTTTCTTGGGTTCAAGCTGTTCACACACATTCACCATGTTGACCAATAAAAAGCTGCTTGATTTGAAAGTGGCTTTTGTGTCAGTTGTGCTTCATACGTCACTACACTATTGCCAATGGACCTTTTTTGCCACAAAATTTGGCAATTTACAATATGACCACACCTTTTACTGCAGCATTTAACTTATTTTGCTGTTAGCCTCTGACATTAGCAATTCCTGGTTCAAGAAACCCAGCTGCTTTAAAAGGTTAAGAGCCAAGCACCTTTCTGTGCTGAAAACTCCAGATAAGGGTTATGTGTGGAAGGTGTGAAGGGAGTAAACTATAGCTCTATAACTATATAAATTTGGTTCAGACCAATTTGGCAGACACTGTCAACAGCTACTTAATACCAGAGGATGCTGGTCCCACTATGTCTGGAATTTATTTTGCTGATCTTGGAGATCATCAGAATCCTGTGGCATATAAAAAGGACATCGTGTGGTCTCACAAAAGATCTCTATATCAAATGTGTGGCTCTCACGGTCTTATCCTTGGGAATTTGGTCATGTATCTTGCTTGCTCACACTGCACACACATCTGATTTGTTTTTCAAATCGGATCTTGTTCAAATCTGCGACTGACTGTCTGCACTATCATTTTGCAAGTGATGAAATCTGATCCGTCCATTCATACAGTGTTTATCTACATCAGTTGCTAAAGTAATGACGTAGCCATCCGCACAATGCCAACAGCTGAAAGTATGGAAAGAGAAGACTTTTTTTAATGTCTTGGCTCTTTTTCATCAGTGTGGTGCTGAGCTGCATCAGCAATAAAGGAAGGTTTATACATTAATGCATAAGTTGTGTTTGTATATATGGGTGTGGTTTATATCAGGTATGTAAAAGGCTGATTTACAGTTTTATACTGATTTTATTTATTTTTTTCTTCAGCTCTTTTTCTTGGAAGAGAAGAGGAGGCAGTGTCTAGAGGATCTGGCAACACTGATCCAGAAGATCTACCGTGGCTGGAAGAGCCGCACTCACTTTCTCCTGTTGAAGAAGAGCCAGGTGGTGGTGGCCGCCTGGTACCGAAGATTTGCGGTGAGCACCATTCACTACGCCTGCCACAGAAAACGTACTGTTTCTGGGATCAGGGGCGGAACTTGTTTAAAACTCAAAATTGCTGGTTGTTTTTGACTGTAGCAACAAAAGAAGTACCAGAACATCAGGTCCTCTGCCTTAGTGGTTCAGTCATTCATCCGAGGATGGAAGGTAGGGTTCAGGTGCACTGCATGTCATTTCCTTCAGCAAACAAAGGGCTCTCCTCACTGTGTAACCCCCTTTTCACAGGCCCGGAAGCTTCTGCGTGAGCTGAAACACAAGAAGAGATGCGAAGAGGCCGTCACAACTATTTCTGCCTACTGGCATGGAACTCAGGTACTGGACACGGCTTCTTCTTGAAAAAGGAAATGGTGAATTATGTGGTTAGATTTTCAATGCTGGAGCTTCTCCACTGCTTTTGCTTTGTTTTTCTCCTTAAATCCTAATTTCACTTCTGCTTTTGATTTGACTTACTCTTGTCAATCACTCTCTTCTTGTCATATTTCTGACTTTAACCTTTGCCATCCTGTCTCTGCTTCCACGTGGCCTTCCTCGGCTAACATCCGCAGGCGCGCTGGGAACTGCGGCGTCTTAAGGAGGAGGCACGGAATAAACACGCCGTGTCTGTCATTTGGGCAGCTTGGCTTGGAACTAAGGTATTTAACGAGTCTGCCAAACCTAGTCATCTCCATCCCGCCTCACCCAAGCTTTGGATGTCATCCCTTTTGTTTGCTTTTGACTAACAGTTTTATCATCTTGTAGGTAGCATCTTATGAGAAATAATCGGGAAATACTAACGTATTGTTCGTTTGCTGACATGGTGGTGGCAGATGTATACCCAAATAACAAAAAGTGTATGAATTTGAGTGCATGTGTGATTCATATGTCCTTAAAACTAACCCATTTCGATTTCTACTTCATAACCCTTAACAACTTTTTTGTGTGCATTTTAGATCTGTGATATGTTTCTGCTTTCATGTTTTAAAGTTTCAAAGACTATATTAACTTTTTACAACCCCAGGTTCAGACAGAGCTGATTAGTTTTGAATTTGAATGGTATTGGCCACACACTAATTGTGATTTATAACAAAAAAAAAATTGGAATTTGAGGAAGGAGTCACTTAACAGAAATGTAATAAGTCCAATAAAATGACACAAGTGCTGAAACAAAACATGGAAAATTGTCATTGCTTTGGGCTAATTCTTTTTTTTTTTTTTTTACATAACAATTATTGGACATATTTCTAAAACAGTAGGAGAATAAACAGCCATAACAACAGATTTACATTATGAGAGAGAGTACCACAAATTGTCCACCTGTTACAGCATAATAAAAATCTAATTTGAAATTAAAATGGTAATAGATGTAATATTTTGAGCTGTTTTCTAACAAAAAACATAAATCCGACCCCCCCCCCCCCCCCCCCACCATTAATTGAACTGCATTCTCAGCTGATGACAAGTTCTTTTATGAAAAAATAGTACTTTTACCAAATTATTGTCTCTCTGAAAATGTCCTGATTTACAACACTCTTGTCTTTAACACATGTTCTTAATACCTTTCCACCATCCTCTTCTTCATCTTCTTAAAAAAAAAAAAAATGCCACACTGAACAGGCTCGGAGGGAGCTGCGGCGCTTAAAGCATGAGGCTCGCAGTAAACAGGCCGTGTCTGTCATTTGGGCCTGCTGGCAAGGAACCAAGGTATTCCCCACTACGTCTGTGTGGCATCCCATCCTCCATTTAACCCATCTCACGCCTCCATATGTACCTGAGGGGGATCATGACCCATGTTCCTTAAGCTCATCCCATCCGCTGTTCATGTTGAAACATTCTGGATACCACAGCATGAATCATACTTGCATTGTAGGCGATTGTAAAAATAAGATGAATGGTATGTCAGAGGATGTGAACCGGGAGAGCAGGGTTAGCATGTGTTGCTTTGGGGGCAGAACTGAATGTGATCTTTTAAGCCTCTTCCTCTGATTGCCAATGGATTAAAGCTCATCCAGACGGGCACCCTGCTGGCCGATTCCCACACAGCAGGCTGGCATCACAGCCGGCATGATCTCTGTCCATACAGAGTGCCCCATTTTATTAAACACTTTCTAGGAGTCTGGACCCCATATGTTTGGTCATCTTACAATATTCAGTAATGGCATAAATCAGGGATATGCACATTTTTGTAGCAAGGTTTTTTGTAAGTTTTACACAAAACTGTAAGATTTGGCTATAAAGTTATTGTGTGTGTTTTTTTTTATACTTTTAATACTTTAGGCTGTCAAAGTTACTCTGTAAAAAATATATTTAACGTTTTTTTAAAAACTAGTTTTACATTTATTTTGGTTTTAATTGTCTTTTTTTGGGTGGGGGGTGGCTTTTTTTGTAGAAAAGCAAGATAATTAAGAATCAGTAAATAATAAATAAAAGTCTGATTAAATTTGAATTTGGTTTTAAAATGTGTAACCATAAACCACAGATAAGTCTTTGACAAACTTTGCCAGTTAGTGATGTAAATTATCCTGATTCGTAAATAAGGATATATGGTTTGATGAATTGCAAAACCTGAATTGATCTGATTATTAATCAGATATACAGCTGCATTTCAATAAATTAGAATGTTGTGGAAAAGTTCATTTCAGTAATTCAACTCAAATTGTGAAACTTGTGTATTAAACCAATGCAAACAGACTGAAGTAGTTGACGTCTTTGGTTCTTTTAATTGTGATTATTTTACATTTAGCAAAAACCCACCAATTCACTATCTCAACAAATTAGAACATGGTGACATGCCAATCAGCTAATCAATTCAAAACACCTACAAATGTTACCTGAGCCTTCAAAATGGTCTCTCAGTTTGGTTCACTAGGCTACACAATCATGGGGAAGACTGCTGATCTGACAGTTGTCCAGAAGACAATCAATGACACTCTTCACAAGGAGCCACAAACATTCATTGCCAGAGAAGCTGGCAGTTCACAGAGTGCTGTATCCAAGCATGTTAACAGAAAGTTCAGTGGAAGGAAAAAGTGTGGAAGAAAAAAAAAAGATGCACAACCAACTGAGAGAACCGCAGCCTTATGAAGATTGTCAAGCGAAATCAATTCAAGAATTTGAGTGAACTTCATAAGGAATGGACTGAAGGTTTGGTCAAGGCATAAAGAGCCACCACACACAGACGTGTCAAGGAATTTGCTGAACCACAGACAATGCCAGAGATGTCTTACCTGGGCTAAGGAGAAGAAGAACTGGACTGTTGTCCAGTGGTCCAAATTCGTCTTTTCAGATGATAGCAAGTTTTGTATTTAATTTGGAAACAAAGGTCCTAGAGTCTGGAGGAAGGGTGGAGAAGCTCATAGCCCAAGTTGCTTGAAGTCCAGTGTTAAGTTTGCACAGTCTGTGATGATTTGGCATGCAAAGTCCTCATCCTCATCCTTTCTAATCACCCTATTACTTGCCCGCTTGATCCTATTCCATCTCATCTCCGTCAAGCCATTTCTCTTGCAGTTGTACCTGCACTCACTCACATTATCAGCACATCCCTCTACATTGGTGTTTTTTCCTCATCATTTAGACAGGCTCGTGTAACTCCACTACTTAAAAAACCCACCCTCAATCCATCTCTTTTAGAGAACCACAGACCAGTTTCCCTTCTTCCATTGCAAAAACACTTGAACGAGCTGTGTTCAACCAAGTCTCTACATTTCTCACACACAACAATCTCCTTGAAAGCAACAAATCTGGCTTCAGAAGTGGACATTCAGAATCCAATCTTCAGTAATTATGTTGCTTGATCGGTCTTCTGCTTTTGACATGGTTAACCACCAGATCCTCCTATCAACCCTACTGGCAAAAGGCATCTTAGGAACCACACTTCAATGGTTTGAGTCTTACCTATCAGATAGGTCCTTCAAAGTATCTTGAAGAGGTTAAGTGTCCAAGTCACAACATCTAACTACCGGGGTGCCTCAGGGCTCAGTTATTGGACCACTTCTCTTCTCTGTCTACATGACATCATTAGGTTCTGTCATTCAGAAACATGGCTTTTCATACCACTGCTATGCTGATGACACTCAACTCTACCTCTCATTCTATCCTGATGATCTGACGGTAGCTATTCGCATCTCAGCTTGTCTAACAGACATTTCTTCCTGGATGATGGACCATCACCTTCAACTCAACCTTGCCAAGACAGAACTGCTTGTGATTCCAGCAAACCCATCCTTTCATCACAATTTCACCATCAAGTTAGGCACATCAACCATAACTCCAGAACTTCCTTTTTTGAAAACCAAAGTCACTGCACCCGTTTACCAATAAATTTTGGAGCACTTCATTCTACCTTCTGCTGACCAGCTTTGTAAAAATGCTGATTTCATTTTACAGCAGGATTTGGCACCTGCCCACACTGTCAAAAGCACCAAAGGTTGGTTAAATGACCATGGTGTTGGTGTGCTTGACTGGCCAGCAAACTCACCAGACCTGAACCCCGTAGAGAATCTATGAGATATTGTCAAGAAGATGATGAGAAACAATGCTGATGAGCTGAAGGACACTGTCAAATAAACCTGGGCTTCCATACCACTTCAGCAGAGCCACGAACTGATCTCATCCATGCCATGCCGAATTGAGGCAGGAATTAAAGCAAAAAGAGCCCCTACCAAGTATTGAGTACAAGTACAGTAAATGAACATACTTTCCAGAAGGCCAACAATTCACAAAAAAACTTTTTTATTGGTCTTATGAAGTATTCTAAATTGTTGAGATAGTGAATTGGTGGGTTTTTTAATTTGTGAGCCAAAAACAACACAATTAAAAGAACCAAAAACTTAAAATACTTTAGTCTGTGTGCACTGAATTGATTTAATACACTAGTTTCACAATTTGAGTTGAATTATTGAAATCAACGTTTACATGACATTCTAATTTGAGATGCACCCGTAAATATATTACGTACGTTTTAGACTCTGTCTGAAACAAATGCTGTGACATTAAAACACTACAGTGCTTTATAATCAATGCACTTGCCTGTTGCCATCTTGTTTTATTATAACGTGACCGTTTTGATTGCCTGAGTAACCTCGTGGCTGGCTGGTTTTGGTCTATGGGCTGGACATTGAGTATCCCTGGTGTAGATTTTATCCTTTAGATGAGAAAGTCATCTCGTTCCATCCACAAGCCCATGTGAACTTCTCTTTGCATGTTGGGATTGCACTGCACTGCTGTTTTCTCCCACCCCATCTGAGTGGCCTTTGCCTTGTTGAGGTTGATGTGGCTTATTTTATTGTGTGTTTGTGTGGTGTGCACATTTAAGAGAGCAGTTGTACTCTTACTTTCTTTTTATTGCTCATTTTCCCTTCATCTCGCTCATGTTTTGTTAACCCCATGAAAAGAAATGTGCTCTCCACAGGAAAACCTCAACAATGTCCATCTGTCTTAACCAACAGCAAACAAAGTTTCTTTACCACGGAAATGGTGTGTGATGTGTGCCTATCTGTGGCTCTGGAGTTATGCTGCTCCTTCTCGCTCTGCTTTTTACAAATATTTATCATCTTTTTGCATTTATCCCCTTCTTCCTCCCTTTTTCACAGGCACGTAGAGAGCTGAAACGCTTGAAGGAGGAAGCCAGGCGTAAGCACGCTGTTGCTGTAATTTGGGCCTACTGGTTGGGACTAAAGGTATCTTCCAACCATTTTCCAGGCATCTGAGTCTTTTGGAAGCATCCATATAACCAGTCTGTCACACAACTAGCTTCTCTGTTATGAACTAACAATATAATCTTACCCTAGAGTTCAGTTCCACAGGTCCATTAGTATCCAAGGCAGTGATGCATATAAGCATTGTCTTAGCATTGTCATAAGCAAGGGCAAAATAAGGCTTTAGATTATAGATGTGTCTCTATAATGCACAATTAAATCTGTTCTCATAATCCAGGGCTTTAGAAAAGCTTCCTCTGGAGAGATTGGATGCAGATGCTTTTTCTTCTGTATTCCTGAAAACTGGCACTGTGCAAAATAGCTGTTAGCATGACACTGTGCAGCCTGCCTGATGAAACGTCTGTGTTTGTCAGGGGTTGATAAGGGTGTTTTGCACACATGTATGGGGCCATTCTTTAAATTTATGAAACTGATTGATCATTGATGCCGATTGGTCAATGCAATTACACTGTGTATATATAGACCATTATGATGTGAATTAAGTGAACTGGAACTTGCAAAATGAGCTACAGGATAAGCCAGGCTTTATGAAAAAAGTATGCCTTGAGGACATCTGAATTGCAGAGAAGAATTGCATGAATTATTAATGATTTGAATGACTTTGCCCTAGTAGCCCCTCCCTAGTACAGCCATGTTTTCTGTCTGTTTCTGTGCCTGTCCTGTCTGCATGCTGCTCCTAACATTCTGTTGGCTTTCACAGACATTATAGGTCTTTGGTGCGTTGTCCCCACTATTGTTTTTGTTGTTGTTATTGTTTTATAAGTGTTTTTTCCTATCATTTGCTGTCATTACTTTTTTTCATGTTGGGGTGACTTTTGTCTTTACAGGTTCTGTAAAGATAACGGTGTACTGTATGACTGTGGACCTCTCATTGTTTTGATCACAGCATCAGTTCTCTTTTGTCTTTGCTTTCAGTGCACTGCTCTTGTGTTAAGACCCTCACTTATCTGTCCTGACAGTGTCCTGTCCCATTCCTGCTGTCATCACAAAACTTTCAATACAAAAAGTGACAAACCTACTTTTTCAGGTCCGTCGGGATTATAGGAAGTTCTTCAGAGCTAATGCTGGCAAGAAGATCTATGACTTCACCATTCAGAGAATTGTAAGTCACTTAAGTAGCTGAATTGTCTACTAATTTTTACTAGTCACCTAGTAATCCAAAAAGCAGTCTTACTTGTTGGTTGGACACTGTTTACCATGTAAATCACCACAAGCTGTGCAGCATCTGGTCTTTGCAGTTTCTGGCGAGTCCATTTGATGAAGAGCATGGCTTGTTTATTATATACATTGTAAAGCCAACAATCCTGCTTCAATTTTTCACTTAAATTTCAAATATGCTTGGCCACAACCAATTATGCCAAGTTAGCAACACACTGCTAAGTCAGTGTATACAAATGCAAATTAAAGTCATGTCTTTTACATCTAGCTCACTTCATGTATCCCAATACACTGGAATAAGAAACCAAGCAGTTGGTGCTACCACTAGGACTTGATTTCTGACATGTTCTCTGCCTTTCATAATTCTCCAGAGAAGAAAGAAAATACTCCCATGAGGGACTAATGTGAGTTTTTGTGTACAGATGCAGAAGTATTTCATCGGCTTGAAGAAGACGATGCCTTCCATGTCACCAGTTGACAAGAGCTGGCCAGCTCGCCCCTACGGTTTCCTGGATGGGACGCATCAAGAGCTCAGGAGGGTTTTCCATCTGTGGAGGGTTTGTGTCTTTAGACACATCTGTATATTAAAATATATATCTCTAAAATTAACTATTAAGACTTTTAATCTGGCTGGTTTTAAATGAATGTACTCTTATGGAATCCTTCAATTAGTGCAAGAAATACCGCGGCCAGTTCACAGAAGAGAAGAAGGCCACCTACGAGGAGAAGCTTGCGGCTAGTGAACTCTTCAAAGATAAGAAGGCCTTGTATCCTAGCAGGTAAGGAATAAAAAGTCAAGTCAAGTTCCTTTTTGTACGTGGACTTATATAATTTTTTTTTTATTGCCATAACACACATCCTCTGCTTTACAGTGTGGGGCAGCCATTCAAAGGAGACTATGTGGAGATAACCAAAAACCCAAAGTACCAGAAGCTCAACAGCTTGGTAGAGGATAAAGTTCTGCTTGCAGATGTGGTCAGTAAAATCAACCGTGCCAATGGCAAGGTGAGGACAATTAGCTGTGTTCCTGTAGAATTTACCGTATGAGCGATTGATGATGGACATTCAGTCATTTTGACCATCAGTCATACTGAACTCTCTGTAACATACAAACCCCTTTAATCCAAAATTACTTACAAATGAGGACAATAGAAGCAATCAAAACCAACAAAAGAGCAAAAAAATACAAGTGCTATAACAAGTTAACTCGACGCCGTACATGTAGCAAGTTTTTTTTTAATGGTACATGCGATTTGGATCGGAGTAACCATGACAAATACAACTGCTGGATCAGATTCTGCAGTAGATGGCATGAACTTGAAAATTTTGAATGTTTTTTTTTTTCAAAGCAATCTATTTGTATTGTAAGGTCAATCCTTTCATCCTAAAGTGTTGGCCTTTAAAGACGACAACTTAATTTTTAGGGAGCTCCAAGAATTTTCCTCCTGACCAAGAAGAGCTTGGTTCTGGCTGATCAGAAGACGGGCCAGGTGAAGGCCAGCGTTCCCCTGTTGGACCTCAGCAGTGTTTCTGTGAGCACACAGAGCGATGGCTTTTTCGCCCTCAAGCTCAAAGAGGTATGACATTCAGTAACTCATCTCAAGTAGGACTCCATGTGAGTCAGGCCCACTACTGACCGTGTTCTCTCTTTAGGGTTCTACATCTGCAGCCAAAGGCGACTTCCTGCTGAGCAGTGATCGACTGATTGAGATCATCACCAAACTTCATCGCATTGGTGCTACTTCAGCTGACAGAAACCAGATCAATATCGATATTTCAGATGAGTAAGTGTCTAACATTTATCTTGTTTCCTCAGTGTCACTCTTGTGGCTTAACTTGCTCTCTCCTTTTCAGGTTCTTAGTGCAGTTCAAGCAGGACAAAGTGTGTGTGAAATTCATCCAGGGTACACCAAAGAACGGCAACGGTGTCGCCTGCAAACGTAAAAACAACCGTCTTCTGGAAGTGTCTGTTCCATCACCATAAGGAGCGATCAGCTCGGCCCACTGAGGGGTGTCATCTCTGAGATTCTTCACTCTCCCCCAATCCCGTGACGATCATGCAATTATGTTGATCCTGTCATTTCTGATTCTAAATAGTCAGTTTTTTGGCTCCTATAGATTTTACTGCTTCCCTGCTTTTAACAGTAGGGTGGAAGTCCATCATTCTCTCACTTCCCAATATGTGGGGCTGATCAGAGCTGGTCTTTAATTGAAATAATATTAACCGTTATGATTACAGTGAAATGCTTTGAGACTGGCATTGGCTGAAGATTCACTTGGTGACTCTCTCCTCACGCTCTGCTAAGATATAGCCATGTCTCTGAACCAGTGTTTGCTTGCTGGGAGAAACTTTGTAAATAGAGATGCTGAAGGGTGTTGAAGGGCTCCTAGAAGGATGCTGAAAAGCTACAAAATGTAAGATTGCACTTTTTCACTAGGGGTGATGGTCAGGAAAGACCGGTTGGCTGGTTTGTGTTTATTTTTCTGTTCTATTGTCATCTTGTGTTTCTAGTGCAGAACAGTCATTTATTTACGGAAAAAAAAAAAAAAATACTAATCTGACTTTTGCCAAATTATAAAGCATTTTGCAATCCAAAACCTTGTGCCATTTAGCCGTTCCTCTCCGGGAGAAAGACATTATCTTGTATACGTTATAGTGCAGACACTTTCTTATTTATAAGCCAAATAATTATGATTCTTTTCAGTTTCATGATAAATGCCAAACGATAACATTTACAATCCTGCTTTTTCACATGTATTATGTTTATAAATGCTTGCTTTATTCAGTACATACATTAAATCAGGGTATTATCGTTTAAAACCACTTCCCCAGTTTTAGCATGTCACTGAAATTCGATTTACTATACCTGCATCATTCATATATATATATATATATATATATATATATATATATATATATTCATGCAGGGCATCGTTTGAACTCATGGGGCCCAAATACCAATCATGTCCCTGCATTTATGATAATATAAAGATCTTCTCACATCCGGATTGAGACTAGTAGTCAAGACACCTGTTGAGCACTTGTTTCAGAAGGCCTCACAGAAGAAAAACTGACGCTAACAACCTGAACGCTGGTACGATGTTTGCCAATCCGCTTCAGTCAGTCCTTTTACTTAAAGCTGCATGTATATGAGCTGTAGAATTTGTGTGGACCTTGTATGGAAGGAGGCTAATAATCGTAGCTTTGATATTTGTTGTCCTTTAGCTGTATCTTGGCAAAATGTATATGCCTCTTTGCCACTGGAATGTGGGCTGCATTTATTTTTGGCTCGCTCACATCTGCTAATAATAAATGTAGTGTTTTTCTTAAGGTCTTTTTTTTTTTATTTTTATAAAAGTTCAAACAGCCATGCATTCATTGGATGCAAGGCAAACAATACACAACGCTTAAGTATATGTTGTTTACCAAGATCGTGGATGATACTTTTTTCAGTCATATTTAATGTGCTATTTTCTCACGTTGTTTAAGTGGACATGAACTTCTGAAGACAAGGCCCGCCGAAATAACTTATCTGCTTCAGTTCCATGATGCTTTTTGATGTGATTTTGTAATTTTACAGTGAAAGCATAACTCAAGTTTAGGGGAGTGGATTATCATCATCTTCAGTACCAGACATTTGTGGAAGCTGAATTACTTTCTTATCTAGAATACTGCATAGTGTCCGTCTTTCATGCTTTGAGCTCTTGGTTCTTTTCCTCTTCCATGTCAGGAGTTTGCATTGAAAGAGAGGTAAATAATTGTATGCATTGTTTTGTGCCTAAGTGTAACCTGTTTTGAAAGACATGAAAACATGGAAATGTTTCATCAAGTACTAAGTGTAATAAATGACAAGTAATCATTTTTATTAAATTAAAGCAATAAATAAATGACTTTGGATAATCAGTGTGGTTTGTTGATTTGGTTGTTTCTCTCATCTTCACCAGAACACTATGTAGAATGTTTAAATTGTCTTGATTGTAAATAAGTATTAAACATTTCACATTTCTCTGTGTGAACAGCTTTTTATAAAATTATGTATTGTATAAATTATAAATGGTTGATTGTAAATTCCTAATATATAATCTGTATTCGTCAGTAAATAAGACACATGAATGCACCGGAGTAGTCATGCGGTATGCCTGGATTGGGCAAAGCTTATGTTTTTCTTTCTCTCTCTTTTCCTTTTAATTAAGTTTCAATTTAAATGGAAAGTTAATTAGTTTAGTTCAGTTTAATCTACTGTATATATTCAGTGGGTACATGACCCTGTTGAACTCACATATTTGCCAAATGTACTGGTTTACTGGATCCTTTCTATCTGGGACTGAACTTTAAACTTGAGTGAAGAACAGTTAAAATTTTCAACCATTTAATCAGTTCACAACCTCGTTACACCAATATAATATGGAAATGTAGTTTCTGTATAAAAGTTATAGCATAAAAGTACAAATGACTGCAAAAGAGAGAGATCCCCCTTGCCTCTGTGCAGCTCAGACCAGATGTTTTCCATCACATCTGGAGAGATGTCCCGGGTTGAATTCTGTGGTTTGAGGAGACTGCTGGTGGCAGGTCTCTGTGGAGTAGGCCTTGACAGATTGTGGATGTAGTGTTTAAAAATAGCACCCAACTGCAGAGCTGCCCTCCCAAAGTTCCCACCATTGTGCAGTCTGGGAACACAGTGGAGGACAAACCCCCTGCAACAGGCCGTCCCATAGACACACCCAGAAGAGCTCGTCATCTCGGCCCCTAAAAATCCTGTTTTAGAGTTGTGCTCTCCACAATTGCAATATGCAATAAACCTTCAGTAGTAATTTTTCATTTTAGTATTCACCGAATGTTTTTTTTTTTTTTGGCCCTCTTCATTACCGACTCCCAAAGTCCACCCATAGTAGCTTATTTTTCACAGTCTCTGTTAATTTTGTTGATGGCTTGTTGTGACTGCACCTAAAATAACTGGTGATATAAAGTCATTGCAATATTTTCAAGACTTACCTCAGCTCTGTTCTGTGGGTTTTATTCAGCATTGAACAAATAAATTAGAGAAGCTTCAACTGTAATGTTTGTGAATGAAAAATCATCAGCGTGAACTGCACTGATCTTTGGCGCACTCTGGTGTATAAATTGCAGAGGCACAATATCTGGCTTCAGTCATGGGGGCGAGTGGAGCTCCACTCCAAAGCGGAAATACGTCACCTCCACTAGCGACGCGGCCGCCATGTTGGTCCGGGCTAACTTTTAAAACGGTCCGTCTTTTTAATTTATTTTGTTAAAACTTTAGTTTTGTATTATTAATAGTTATATACATGTATAAAGGGTGCTTTGCAAGTTATGTCACCTGTTTGTACGCAATGTTGATATTTTCTGTACTTTTATCTTTACTACATTTACCTAGTAGAAATAATACGAAAAATAATAATAAACTAATATTTCACGGTTTATGACAAGAGGGCGCTAAAGTCTTCTTTTTTATTCTTCTTATTTATGCCTGGGCACACCACATCTGCTGGGCTGGGGACACAAAGAAGACATGAGCACAGCAAAACTGGAACAAAACTATATTTGTGTGCGGACGTTATGTAAATTCAACACAGAAAAGTACTGCATCATTCACCTTTGATAGTCCCAAAGCAGACAAGGTGATTGTGCTCAGAAGTTCCAGTCGCCTCTACAGAAGTGCTCTCTTTGGAGGTGTTATGAGGATAGCTAACACTTGATATATTTGATCTGAAACTAAAAAGTTAAACAACAGAATAATAGAACAACAAAATAGAAAAAATGGATACATGTCAATGTCACATTTAAAAAGACATTTACTTTTAGGGAGGCAACATACATTTAAAATATAAAGAGTGCTGCATCTTCCATGCTAATCTCTGGAAATGAATGAAAAATTAAATATGAAAGAATATGACTTTTTAACATACAAAACGATTGTGTCCTTTCATTATTCACTACGTTATTTTAACACAAGCCACCAAAACTGAAGTTACACCTATGCTAGCCATCATGAAAGATCGGCGAGACAATCACTGTATTGATGGTAAAAATGTTAAAACGTGTACCTTGTTGGAGAAAATATCTCAGTGCAATCAAGAAATATAACCATTTTAGTAAAAGGCAACTGATACTTCAAACGTGTTTCCATACTGTAGTGAACATGAATCACAAACCGCAATTATTTTGGTAATTTTTTGAGTGTTTTTAGGTGATGCATGCCAAGTTTTGAAGAAATTGCAGGGGTTAGTTGTAACACACGAGATGGAAGGATATAAAACTGGAGCGACAACAGTGAAGGATGAGAGAGGACCAGGCCTGGGCTTTTATTTTATGTTTGCTTTTTATTTGTGCGCATCAGTCGTCCATGAGGGACGTTTATTTTTTAATTATTAAAGTTTCATTTGATTGTCCGCCGGTTCCCGCCCCACTCATCACATTCAGCTTGGTTTTATTTTATTCATTTAAAATGAGATAAATCTGCTTAATCTCCAATCTGTTATTTATCAGTTCAGATCATTTTTGATAACTAGCAGAAGACACAGTTTCAAATTCCAGTAGCACAGATTTGAGGCTCGTTGTAACACTGCGTTACAGAGTGCTATTCTATGACATTACCGATGTTGTTTACACTATTTAGGGTACTTTAATTAATTTTTAATGAGCAACAATGAGAAACAGTTGAATAATGACTAACGGTCAATGTTTAATCAGTTTAATGTTTAGAAATTTAGGCCTATGTGGGTCCTCCCAAGTATTGATTGCAATATGTCCATTGTCAAACTCTAAAATCTGATTATTGTTAATTCTTAAAAAATGCTATCATTTTATTTTAATAACAAAATATTTTAGTTTATTATGTATATTTTTTTTCATTCGATCACATGCCCCTCAGATGTTTTACACCTATGGGGCATGTTGTCTGATTTCACTTCCATTTTTTGAGGGTAGATAAAGAAAAATGTATACACTGTAATTATGAAACAAAGCAACATATTTATACTAAGTGTAAAATTACTCTGGATAAAAAAAAAAAAATATATATATATATATATATATATATATATATATATATATATATATATATATATATATATATATATATATATATATATATATATATTCTGAACCCTGAGTGGATGTACACTTTCTTGTCCACTGAAAGGACATTGACATATGATTTAGACTAAATTAATGTTAAGGATATAAATCTGTTATGAATAAAACAATGTTCTAAATTATAAAATTATATATGTGATGAATTTATACATCAAATTATTCAAAATGTGCATTAAGAAGGTTAAATACCATTGTAATGTTGTCAATTTCGGGGCTTATAATGCAGCAATATTATATGTTTTAAGGGATCTCATCATGAGTCAATGATGAGATAACTAAATTTTTTTATTAAATTATTTTGCTTTCTTCATTAAGTTCAATTGAAAAATTTTGACTTCATTAAATGGTTATTATTACTGTTGTAAATAATAAAGTAATAAATTATTTTAAATAAAATATGATTTATGTCATAAAATGTGTATTTAACATTCCATAAAAGAACATAAAGGTTACACATTCTTTTAGACTTATGAAGACAACAAACACACTGTAGGGCTACTAAATTAATTCAGCAAACTGGGTATGCACATTTAACCAGGGATTAAATCTGACGTTTACTTGGTAAAAAGAATTGACTATTATAAGTCAAACAGTGTCCCATATTAGAGCATGAGCTGTCCCACATTAGAAAATCTACAAATTCTTAAACGATTTGGCACAAGGAGCACTAATAAATGTGCCATTTGCCCTTTAATTACAAAAAAAAAAAAAAAAAAAATTAGAATAATAATAAAAAAATTATAAAAAGTAATTATATATATAAGATATAAGATGTTTGCTAAAAACAGTATTGTACCTCAAGGATAATCATTATGTTATTACATTAATCTGTAATGAAGCACATTATAAGAAAGAAAGAAAGAAAGAAAGTTTATCTTTAAGTTATTGTGGTTCCCCTTCCAGGGAACTCTACGCTGCACATTGGGGAATGCAGCATGGATGAAAAATTAGATTTGATGGATGATACCATCAGGAAAACCAGAGAATGAAGCTATGAAAAGAGTCCTGAGTAAAACCATCAGTGCAGTTTATAACGGGGTCTATAGCTTATACTAAACTTCTGTTTCGTTCAGTTAAATGTACAATACTTGCATTTCCTTGGCCTGGAATGAGCGTCTGGATGCAAAGTCTTGATGCTTTGGAGGTTCAGTGGTGTAGGAGTCACGAACAGAGGCCTGTTCTGCCTTTTTTCGAGGTGATTTTGAGGTTGCATTTTGGGGTAAGGGTCCATAGACCCTTTGGTTAGATGAGGGGGCATTAGATATTATTTGTTAAATGTAATAAATAGTTGTGTGTCTGATTGGTCCAAAAGCTAAACAGCAGCGATTTAGTCTTCCAAAGAAAAAAAAAGAAAAAGAAAAAAAGAATTAATCTTCCAGGTTCTGACATCATACCTGCATCACTCTTTTATTTATTTTTCCTTTGCTTATAATCAAAAACTAAATAAGCCCCACAGTGTGATGAATTTAAGACACATACAGTATAGTGATCTGAAGATTTATATCTACATTATTCATTTGGTCAGTTACAGTTAATCATTGAGCAGATGCTTTTTTCAAACCGCCTACACATCAGGACAATAAGAAGCAATTTAAAGAATGTTACAAACATTATGAAAGGTTCTAAAATTTGTAAAATTGAACACACACACAAAAAAAAAAACTAAACACTCTCATAGATTATACCAATATCTATAATTCTGTAAAAATTAGTTGATGTATGTTCATGGTGTATGTTTCCTTTGTAGTGTGATAACAGATCTAACTTTTATAAGTGTCAGTGTATTCTGTTAACCACAGTAGAATGAACTCAATGAGCTTATACTGTACATCAGATTCATATATAATATACCATAAAATGACAAGCAGAGTAGCAGACAGATGTAAACTGGTGAAAAAAACAGTAAACAGTAAATACTATTTAAAAAGATCAAGAGAAAGTTGGAGTTAAAGTGAGAAATAAAGGAACATTACTTGTAAAAAGTGGTGTGTCTATTAGTTTGCATTCACACTCCAAGACTCAATCCACAGATATATTTTAACATACAGTATTAGATTAATATTATTTTGTCTCATCCATTGCTAGTTTTGACCCGCATTCAGCTGATTTTGACTGAATAATCCACCTCTTGATGGCCATAGCATTACTTTTATTTTGTTTTATGTGATTTAAATTAGAATTTTTAATTCAATTTAAATACTTACTTATTAAGAGAAAGCTGATCAAATTATGGTCCACATTATTCATGTGTTTTTGATAACCTAAATTGGTAAATCAACTATGAACATAATTAGAATATTATTATCATTATAATTATGATATTATAAATCCATAATTATAGTAACCTGAATGTTCACTTGTCAAGATAAATTAAATTAATTTAGGGCAAGTAAAAGAGAGTAAAATATCAATCTCATTTTTGATGATGACTGGGGCTGGATGGATGTTCTCTTTTTTGTAGTGACAGGCCGTCATTTGCCACACATCCAGAATATACACACCAACATCCTGAAAAACCCATCGCAGAATTCTGTCCAACTGTAGAGAATACCAGTCACTGCCGAAAATGTCCTATTATATAAACAGAAAAACAATATAAATCCTAATCTCATAAGAACAGACTGGTCTTCTCATACTTGAACACGTGATACTGTATTAGCTTACCTTATAACCAGTGTTGACAGTCTTGATTATAACGGTAGTGTCAGGCGCCCGCTGTAACAATGCTAAAACAGCTTTGCGGATCCTCAAAACTCTATGAGTGTAGAAATCCAAAGGGTACGTGGTGAAATGAGGCCCCAGATTGAATATAATGACTGTGTGGGGTCCTCCAGCCAGGTCATCAATCTCATTACTGATGTAGTGCAGATTAGCAACTGCTGTTTTTAGAGTGCGCAGAGGAACGTTGTGAGCCCTCCAGTGTAAGTCAATGTTGTTCTTCACATCCACTGCTATGAGCGGCCCTGACTGATACTGAACATGGAGGTTCATCTGATTCAGGGCTAAAAAACAGTGAACATCAGTTACCTGACAATGCAAGTAAGTTTTATACAACTTGATGTCAAAATAGAATCATTTGTGTGTCTGACTCTGAGTATTTTATGTTTTGTCAGTTGAGAAGTTAAAGCTTCCTGCGAAAACTTATGTTATCCTCTCATGCAGCTACAAATGCAGAGTTTTTACTGAACCACTTCTACATCTAATGCACAAGATGAGAACACATTTGTATCATTTTTTGAATCATGAAAGCGTCTGTGCTTGTGATATATTTCCTTTCTTTAACACAAAATATTTGTTCTGTCTAGATGCACTTAAATCTGCACTTAAGATACATGCCTGTCATCACGCATGCGCACTTCAATAAGCAGATAATAATAATATGATCCCACAATTACACAGATATATAATATATAATTAACCAGTAATCAGCTTCCCATCTCACTTGGTATTGCTTTCACAAAGAACTCGAACCACTGTCTCATAGTAGAGTCTCCCATCATGTAGATGTGTTTGTTTTTCAGGCACTCTGTTGTCTTTTGGGTTGTAAAATGACGGGTGCTACACACAAATGACGTCCACACATCATTCAGGTAAAAACCGGCTGGAACTGGAGTGTGTAAACCCGGACGACATTTCTCTGTTACATCTGAAAGACAAGAACATGGAGACTGTAAGGTCTTTAAGAAAGGTTTCCAAAATGTGCCTAAACTATAGTTATTTTTATTTTGAAATGAATTCCTCTTTTTTTCCAGCACATTTCCTGGTATTTCTGTACTGTACTATTCCTCTGGGTTCAACTACTGACTGACATACCAATAGTTTCATTTCCATGGAAATAAACAATTTTGATGATGCTCTTATCTCCATTGATTCCTTTGTTAGTTTGTGTCCTGCCAAAGAGAACATGTTTGTCAGTTATACTGCCTTCCATGAATGCATTAAATAAATCAAGTATAAAGTCAATCAAGAATCCATTAATCTCACATCAAGATCTTCTCTTTATTAGTCAGACGGTTTCTATAACCGCCCATAGAGTGGTACACAAAGGCACTGCATGGCAGTGATTTGGGTCTCTGGCAGCGCCATGTTTCTCTGGTACGTGGATCGTTGTATTCACAGCAACAGCCTCTGGTTCCAATACGCTCTAGTCCATTCTTGTCCCACTTCACATTACACTTCACTATTTCACTCAACCGGGTCTTATTTGGTCCTGGTCCCTCATAATATCCATTAAAGTACACTCTGTCAGAGTCAGTATCTCTGTGATGCTTCAGGACCTGCACAGCTTCACTGGAGTGAATTAGACGCACAGCCACCTGAGCCTCACCAACCCACGGCAGGAGGAAACGCACAGAGTAGGAGCCATTGAGCAGGTCCACTACCTCACCAAACACACTGGCCTGTAACAGAGGAACATTTTCAGTACAGCTCTCTCTATCAGACCCAGGTGCAGACTTCTCAATACAACAGCTAAGTAGTTCTATTAAAATAATGTGTACAGTCACTGACCTTAGTTTTAGACCAGAACAGCTTGGCTTGGAAAAAGTCGCCCCCGTAATGTTTGGATTTATTATCAAAATCCTTTGCATGTACCACAACAAAAAGCTCCTCACCAATTTGGTAGCTCTCTTTCAGGTTCTCTATGATGAATGTGGTGTGAGCTGGACTAGTACTCATTGACAAATTTGTGATTGATCTGTCAGGCTCTGCCCAGTAAACAGTCTGCTGTAAGCTGGAGTAGTCATCTAAACTGATTCCAAATTCAGAGTAAAATGAGCTTATAATTGACTCATCTGAACTGAGTGCTGAAGGAGTAGTGGAGTTCGGAGAGTTAGAGAGTCCTGCAAAGTGCTGAGACAAAAAGTTTGGTTGAGGGTGTTTCTTCCTTCCATTACCCATGTAAGACCATACAACCTACAAATACATAAATGATTATCAATAAAAAGTTCAGTCTTTGTGGGAATCATGCATGTAGAAAATCTATTGTACAATCTATGTTGTAAAAATATATTAAATCTTAAACTAAAAATCATGATGAAAATCAGTTCATTTCACAAGGGACAAAATAGCAGAATGTATCATTTGTAAGGTGTAATATATCAAGAGGTTGTTAAAAAGTCAAATTTAAATTTGATTGGCTGACAACGATTGTAAGGTGTGCAATTATTTTCCAGTAAAAGCACAACTATGAAGTAGTTCCAGATCTGTGAATAATAGTTCTGTATCACTTTGCCAAAAATATTTCAGCTATTTCAAATGTCCTTACAGCTTACAACAGCAAATTAACCAAAACCCACAGAAACCAAGAAAACAAATATAAATTACTTAATATTTAAGCTTAGAATTCAGAACCTTGAGAAAGGATTGTGATGACGGTTAATCAGGGACCAGTGAGTAACCAGGTATTACTCGGATTATAATTAAAAACCTAAAGTTGTATTGGTTTAAGCCAGAAACCATGTAATGTACATTTTAATGAATGTATGTCTGGAGGAGAGTGGACGTTCTGTTCTAAAGTCAGGTTTATCAAATAAAGAATTGTATGGTTTTTAACATTTTTATTAGAATAATATGAATTTCTACTGACTTTTATAATATAGTGGAACATACTGATGTTGACCAATGAAAATATAAAATAAATAAAACAAGACAATAATTGAAATAACAGAGTACGTACTCGCATTACAAAGTTGTTTCTTGCCAATGAAGTGATGTTAGCTATATGATTTAATAGTCGTATAATTTTGCCAGCTTTCATTTTAGGGTATTCAAAATAACAAAGTGTATAATAACTTGAGGTACACACAGGGCTGGACTGGGACAATATATATTTTCATACATAAATACTACAGCAAGATTATTAATGTTTATATATATATATATATATATATATATATATATATATATATATATATATATATATATATATATATATATATATATATATATATTTATATACACATTTCTTCTGCTTACCAAGCCTGAATTTATTTGATCCAAAATACAGGAAAGCATTAATATTGTGAAATATTTTTTCTATTTAAAATAACTATTTGAATATATTTTAAAATTTAGTTGTGTCACTATCGTCAGCTGGAGTCCCCATGAACTCCAGAAGAGGACACTCCACTCAGGACTCTTGAATTTGGTGTGCATTTCCAATTCCAACTCCATTTCCCATAATCCCATGCTTAGGGTTAATCACCACCAGGTGTTCCTCTTTACCACTCCCCTTTATATATACACTGTAAAAAATTATTTCGCAGTTTAATATTGTTAACTTTCTTAAGGGAAACAGGTTTGTTTAATAGATTATGAGGATAAACAGGGATATGGGAAATTGTGTTGGGTAATGAATGATTGTGTGTAGGTGTTTTTTTTGTTTGTTTTTTTTATGTGGAAACTAGATTGTAACCCTATTGTCTGATTCACACTCCGAAGCAGAAGGTGGCGGTAATGCACCAAAAGCTGGTTGCCAACCGCCGTTAAAAACAAAGAAGAAGAAGATTTAGCAGTTTAGTTGTTTCAATGAATTTTTTTATGTTGACACAACTTGCAGTTACTGAATTTGTTCATTCAACTAAAAATTTTAAGTTTTCAGTGTCTCAACTAGTTTGAAAGCTGACTGAACTAGGTTATTTGTCCTCATAACTTAAAAAAAATTGTTGACTCAATTTAGTAGCAATATCACGTTCACAACATCACTTATGGCGAGATCTCGTCATTCTCGTGAAGGCTGTTGAAGACATACTAGCCATACTAGTACTATAACAGTTTCTCCTCAAAGTTTGGACATTTTACTAGAATACAACTTTGGTAAGTAAAATGTTCGTATTTATTGGCTTAATGCGTACAATTACATTTGTTGTCTCAGAAGAGTAAGTATGGTTTAAAGAGTCGTATATTCTGTATGTAAGTTACTGTATGTAAATGTTCGTTTCGCGGCACTCTGAAGCCTCAAAATAGAGGCGGTTCCACAGTATTGTCCTTATTAATATTAAAACAGATATTCTCCCATGCGGGACAGCGGAGCTGAACTTATGTGGAGAACGATAAAAATACATTTTGTATGTATTATTTGAGCCCAGGGCTGCGTTAGAGACCGTTCAAACAGAGCGCGAGAGCTCAACAGCGATCACTGTATGGAACGGCGGGAATTTAAAAAAAAAAGGAACTGCTCTAAACCTGACAGCGTAAGACATCCGTCAGAATATACATCGATGAAAAATTGGGGGGAAAAAAGGAAGATTACTACTCGAACTGTGTCTTTTCTGCATGTTATAAGGGAAACGAATGAGCACCATAAATGAGCACCTCCCTCAAGAGTTCTTCTGGAGCGTGTAACTTAACGTTACATTTGATATCGCTGACATAAGCTTAGTTATGATGATTTTTTTACAGTCTACGGTTCAGATGAAGTTCTGAAGGTAGCGTTACAAACTCTTCTTTCAGTTTTCTGAAGTAACGTTAGTCATTCAAGTGCCTCACTAGAACCTAGAACCCAGTGTAATGCTGCGTGAATATCTGTTTTTATACAGTCTATGGTGAATATACGGTCATAAGTAAATTGCGTACGTTCAAATCTATATATTTTAGAATAAAAGTAATAATAGCATATATCTTGTATAAATAGAGATACAATAATGATCGACACAAATGTGTTAAATTTCCTTTTATTGTGTTATAATTCTGTTTTGTCATTTAAAAGCATCATCTGGATGGTATAGTTTGTCTTTGTCATTTAAAACAAACTTGTCAATACATTTGACTTTCTCTGTAAAGATTTATTTATATATGTATGTTTATTATTTTACAGTGTTTTAACATGTTTTTGTATTTTTCATGTTTATGATATTTTGGAAGTACTGAAGATTCAGCGCAGAATTCAATAATCCTGTGGATGGACCGCAGCGAGTCCTTTTGCAGTTATCCATCAAAATGCTTTGCAGACATAATGGAAATGGCATTTACATGGTAGAGCTTGGACAAAGTTGTAAGTAAATTTATTTATTTATAAATGCACATCTATTGGAGTCTATATGCTTTACGATTGTAAGGCCCTGTTTAATGCATCCCTTTGTTTTAATTAAAGCACATGGGCTCTGCGCAGGAATTCATCAAGGACATGACTGCTGGGATTACGCTTGTGAATGACCAATCTGAGCACCATCAGTCTGCAGTGCTGTGGTTCAGGTAATAGAAGAAGAAGAAATCTGGGTGATCTGGGGTTGTAACACATCGTGGGGTTGTGTACTGTGTTAGACTATTTGGGACTGATGACTTACAGAAATAAACTAATTCAGGTTTAAAACAACTTGAGGTTTAGTAAATGACAATTTTCTTTCTTTTTTCTTTTTTGGTTGAACCCTTTACGAAAATGTAGATATTTGCATTGGAAAACAGCTTCAAAATTTAGAGAACATAATTTGACATTATTTTCCCTTCAGTTTCAGTTCAATTTTCTATAATTGGTATTTAAAATGTCTTTATAAAGTGTTGAATTTATCTTCATAAAACCACCAGAAACCCTGTTTATGGACATAGCCATTCTTTATTATTTTGCTGAATACTGTTTTGAATCTATTGTGCTAGCATATTGGCCAATAGCAACTTTGCTTTTTTGAAAGGATTATTTCACCAAAAAATTTAAATTAGGCCATGTTTTACTCATTCTCAAGGCACCCTATGTGTATATGATTTTCTTCTTTCAGACGAATCTGATCTGAGTTGAATTAAAAATTGTCCTGGCTCTTCCAAGTTATTTAATGGCAGAAGACAGGTGTTTTTCCTCAGCAGTCCAAAAATAGTTAAATAAAATGCACCCATCCATCAATAAAACGTGTCTCACATGGCTCTGGGGGGTGAATAAAGGCTTCCTTTAGCAAATCGATGCGCTTTTTTGTAAGAAAAATATCCATATTATTATTTAATATTTTTATATATTTAAAAGGAATGCCTATTTACATTGTATAAATGGTGTGACAGATTAGACACTTAGAATTGGATTAAGAAAAAAACCTGAATATGTTGTATTGGTTTGTCACATTTCATGTCATTCAGAAATCATGTAGAATACCAGAAGAAAATAATTTCCCCCCATTTTTAGCATATTTGGTTCTGGGGGTGTATTTTACACTTATCTTTCCATTTTAAACTCTTGGTGTTCAGCAGAACAAAGAAATTTGTACAGGCTTTTAACAGTTTAATACAGGAAGTTATTTTGAATGTTTCTAAACAAAACCGTTGAGGAGCACCATTTACAGTTGACTTTCATTTTTGGTTAAATGTTTCAAAATATCTTCCACTTGAAGGTGAATTACAATTGGCATTTATTGGTAGCTGTGCTTTTAACAAAACACACAACTTCAGTAGTGTATGTACATATGTGTGTTAATTTGTTATAAATTTATTAAGTAATGTAATATTTTTTTTTCTTTTCCCAGCCATCCAGTGACATTAAGGATGTTGAGAAAGAAATTGAAGAGGGCATTCTGATTGTAACTGAAGAACAGCAATGTGATGTGCTTCCCAAGGAATAACCAACATTGGTCTCATTTGGACATCCTGTCATGACTGACATCTCCCATGTCCCCAAGGCATTTGGACTCCTAATGGGTCTGTATGCAGTGAACATCACTACCTCCACTGCATTAAATACACCATTGAGGCTCTGCAAAAACTTGTGAAGATCAGCTGCTCCCACCATGTGCTCGCTACTGCAACAGTACCTGTAGGTGTGGGGGAGTGAATGTCCAGCGCTCTCTCCTCCCTCATCACCACAAATAAGGTGTTCTTGAGCAAGGCACAACTTCTCCCCGGGTACTGCAGCATAAATGGCTGCCCACTGCTCTTGGTGTGTGTTCACTGCTGTGTGTGTGCACTTTGGATGGGTTAAATGAAGAGCACAAATGAATGTCATGTCACTTTCACTTTTCAGTGTTCACGATGTGTCCATCGGCTCCACAGCACTCTTTCTTAAAAAGTAGTGGGTTTTTTTTTTTATGAGGAAATTTAGGTTCTTTTGTGCCTTTCACTACATTTTAGAATGTACATTCAAGTCTATTATGTCATGACTTGGAATATGCGTGTTCTCATGTAAACAAATGTTGTTTCACCTCTCATTTTCTTAAACGGTATGTACACATTTTCAGTATGTAGCATTATGATGGGGGACGAGTTAGGAAACTTTCAAGATCCTTCTGATCTAAACACCTCTGTCTGGTCATGTTGTGCTATGAAATTTAGAATCTGACTTTAGATCTTTGTGCTCCCATGTGCATTCATTCCATTTATATCTTATTATACAGAAGTACAGTACACTCATTTTTTGTAACTAATTGTGATATTATATACATACATCTTGGTTTCTCATTTTGACCATGACTTGCATTATTGTGGGGGGAGTGCATGTGAACTTGTGCAGGGTTAATATGCAGAGTTCCACCTTCTGATTTTCATATTGAGTTATGAAATTAAAAACAATCCCTGTGGTTTTGATCTGATGAATTGAAATGCAACTATTTGTTTCTCAATGCCAATGTTATTTATTATACATCACACTTTCAAGTGTCGGTTCAGATCTTTAGACGTGTTGGTATTTTGCATTTTTTGTTTTGTTTATCAATTATCAGATGATGTGTTGACAGCAAATTTCTTGTTCAATTTAAATGTGAATGAAAGTGTTGTCTCTATCATTAAATAAATTACATAAAAGTGTTTTGTCATCTTTATTTAAACATTTAAGGCAGTGGGGTAACATTTGTTTATGATTATTGATCGAAGTAAAAAAAAAAAAAAATCATGATTTAGTTGACTGGATTAGAAAGTAATAGTCAAGTCAACTTAAAGAAATTTGTTACCTGGACTAAT
This sequence comes from Carassius gibelio, assembly GCF_023724105.1. Taxonomy (NCBI): domain Eukaryota; kingdom Metazoa; phylum Chordata; class Actinopteri; order Cypriniformes; family Cyprinidae; genus Carassius; species Carassius gibelio. Next base: position 6,113,983 of record NC_068404.1, on the reverse strand, counting down.
TCCACTCTAATTTGAAGTTGTTTCAACAATAATTTTTTTGTCAAGATAACAAAAAATTTTTAGGCAGCGGGGTAACAAAATATCTTTAGTTGACTCAAGTTATTTTTTACAGTGTACTGTGTTTGAACTCTCAATGATTGCAAAGTCTTGTTTAGCCCTGTCTAGCATTTCCAAACAGTTTCCTAGAGTTTGTTCTTTCTGTGTCTGATTTTGGATTGTGTATACAGCCTTTGATTCCCTGCCGCCTGCCCCGACCTCTGCATGGTACTGTTACTGATTGTGGATATCCCTAATTACACTCGATGCTGTTATTGGATTACTGCCTGTTTGACCATTCTACATTAAACTACTGCAAATTAATCCGAATGTCTCTGACTCCTTGTCACAGAAAACTTTGCCATACCAGGATCGAGCAGCCCAGTATCCTTTAACCCTTCTGAAGTCGATTAACGCGTATACATGTTATGAGGCCTTTTCTCCTGATAACCCAGAAAAGAACTTAAATTACACTTTCAGTTTTGATCGTACAGATAAGAGAAATACATCAATCGAATCTGTAAAGGGTCTACTTTTTTCAAAAGTGGGAAAAGTGTTTTAGTGGGAAATGTCATGTGTGGCCAAGTTGCTACACGTTATAGGCTAACAGTGAGGCTAACTGATAAAATTGTCAGGACAGCACTGACAACACCTTTTGTACAATCTGCGTCACCATTATTACAGTTTTACTATGTGAAATGATATGGAACTGTAATGCAGCCAAGACAGCTGCCTGGAACTACGTTCGCCGTGTGTTTCCCAGAAAATAATTGCACACCTCAGAACGTTTGTCAGCCAATCAGATTCAAGAATTCAACGGCCCCGTTTTATAAGTTATATTGTATTTTGTTTATATCGTGCCACGCCGCTCGCGTCCAAATTGTGAAGGATCTGAGACAAACAAGTTCAGAATGAGTTACAGTACAATAACTTACACTCTAGTGCATATAGCATATGCCTGTGAAGAGTTAATGAGATTTATAGAAAAAAAAGCCATATTAAAAGATACAGCTGTGACGAAAACACATTTTAATGGACTTACCAGAAAACACACGATTACCAGTAGACACAGGCCAGTAAAAAACCTCCGTAAACATGATCTTTCCCTGTGAACTGAAAAAGCAGTGTGTTGTCACTTTTAAATTTAATTACACAATTTAATTTACTATGGTTGTGAGCAAATTAGCAACTTTGGTATTTCAGAAAAAAATCAGTGCTGAATGGGAAAAGAAAGTTGCCAAATGAATATATATATATATTTTTTTCTTGTTCTGTTTCTTGATTTTACATTTTGTATTGATTAATTTATTTATTGGTGTGACTATTAAAGGTTAAAGCAGCTCATGTGTTTTAATCAGATTGTATGCTTTCTCTGATTGTCTCCATATGTCGTATTAGGCTAATATTTTGTGGGACCTAGAATACTTAAATATTTGTCTTCTGAAATGAGCTATGTTAATTTTATAAATATTTTATAAATATTTTGGCTGGCCAGCTGTATTAAATCATAGTTATTCCATTTTCCAGAATATTTTTTTATTAATTAATTTTATTAATTTTATGGTTTTTGTTTGGGAGCCAGAGCTGCCAGTCATTTACCTTTTTTTTTTTTTTTACAGGATTTTTTTTTTTTACAGTGTAAAACCCTTATTTTGCATTTTTTCCATAGATTATTACAATGAATTCACTAAATTTTCTACAAAGAAACACTGTAAACCTTCAATAAAGCTTCAAAGCATGATCAATATGGAAGACAATATACAAAGTCTGTACAAATGCCATATAAAATTACATTTTATGTTTATTTTTATTTTTTTTTAGTTCAGCACAATTACATTTCAAATATTGTACTGACGAAGAACATAGAACAGTTTCATCAAAATGTTGAATTAAAACTATTAAACTTAAAAGACAAGTTCACGTCCAGAATTAATATTTCCTGATAATGTACTCACGCCATGTAATCAAAGATGTTCATGTTTTTTCTTTTCTCAGTCAAAATTAGTAAAGTCACTCCAATTCTTAGATCCCCTCACTGGTTGCCAATTGTCAGAGAATAGACTTTAAAATTCTCCTCTTCGTTTATAAATCCCTTCATAACAAAGCTCCTATTTATTTATAATTATTTATATTTATAACAAAGTCTATTTATCTGAACTTCTTCATCCGTATACTCCATCTAGAAGCCTACGATCCTGTGACCAGGTTTGTTGGTGGTCCCTCGTGTTAGACTAAAGCGTAGAGGGGAGCATGCATTTGCGGTGGCAGGGCCATGACTCTGGAATATCCTGCCTTTAGAGATTAGACTGGCCCCTTCCTTGTCTATTTTTAAGTCCTTGCTAAAAACCGTTTTATTTTCTTTACCGTATTGACTACTGTGATATGTTACAATTTTAAATGGATGGTTTTAAATTTGTGTCAGGTATATTTCCATGTATGTGTAATACTTTTGCTCTTCTGTAAAGCCTGGGGGCTGTTGTAAATGGGTTATACAAATAAAAAAAAAAAGAAAATTAAAGTTTTTGAGGAAAACATAAAAGTGTATTATCAGTTAGGTTTACTCTCATGATAAGGTCAATTTTACCTTTGAGAGAAAGAAACGATTTGTGCTGTTTGCTGATAGCTTTGTATCTTTAATTTACAGATATTATTCATAATTTTACATGATTTTGTATTTAATTTATATATACAGGAAAATACTGTATAAATAATACAGTAATTTACAGTATAAAAATGATAATTACTGTAATTTGTCATTAATAATATAATGCGTAAAATTACATTCAAGTTGTTAATTTATAGATATTGTTAGTAATTGTAGTAGTTGTACATAGTTTTAAACATAATTTAAAATGACAGAAAAAATACTGTAAATAAATGTAGTTATTTTCCTTAAAATTAGTTTTTTATTTTTTATTTGTTTTTACAGTGTATGTATTTTTATTATGTCCATAGCTAAATGGCTTAAAGTATTCAGAAATAACTTACAGTGATTTTGCAGAGTTGCAAGCTCCATTTTATTTTTGAAGGCATACTTTTAGACACCTAACTGTAAGAATAATATTCCAAGGGCGTTTTAATTTAATGTTTGTAATGTGAAGTCTTTGTCTCAGCCTGTCATTGTTTATATTTTTTCAAGTTGCAAGTTTAATTATATAGCACATTTCGTACACAATGCTAATTCAAAGTGCTTTACATAAAACAAAGAAAAATAATTATGAAGAAAACACAATAAGAATAACACAAATAAAATTAGCAATTTTTTTTTTTACTTTTACAATTATTTTAAAATGTACTTATTTAAAATGCATTTAAAAACAGAAAAACAGAAAATGATTTTACATTAGAAACAAAAAAGTGAAAATACAGTGCGTCAGTCCAAACAGTTCGGACGTTGCACAGTGCTCATTCAATAAATGCACAGCTAAACAAATCAGTTTTTAGTCTAGATTTAAATGTGACGTGTTTAAGCACATCTGATCTCTTCTGGAAGCTGATTCCAACTGCGGGCGCACTGTAACAAAAAGCGGACTACCCTTGTTTTGTGTGAACCCTTGGTATTTCTAACTGACTCGATCCTAGTGATCTGAGTGCTCTGTTAGGTTTATATTCAGTTAGCATTTCTGCAATATATTTCAGTCCTAGGTCATTTAGTGACTTATATACGAGTAAAAGTACTTTAAAATCAATCCTAAATGTAACTGGAAGCCAGGGTAAGGACCTGAGGACTGGTGTGATATGCTCAGATCTTCTGGTTCTGGATGAGCTGCAGCTGTCTAATGGTCTTTTTGGGAAGGTCGGTGAGGAAGCCATTACAATAGTCCACCTTGGTCATGATAAAGGCATGAACAAGTTTCTCCAAGTCTTGGCTTCAAACAAAACATCTTGCAATGTTTTTTAAATGATAGTATGCTGATTTAGTTACTGCTTTGACATAACTACTGAAACTAAGGTCTGTCTGCAGAATCACACCAAGACTCCTGACTTGATTTTTAGTTGTTTGACCCCTAGAGTCAAGGTATGCATTCACCTTGAAAACTTCATCTTTGAGTAGTCCTATCATACACTTTATCTCCAATCCTGATGATTTATGACCCTGATTTATGGCCGTACAGTCATTGTAGATTGACAGGTAGTCAGAAGTGTGCATGGTCAGTTTGGATTGATTTATGACTATAAGGCCTGTCAGTCAAAGCGGTTAGTGCCTACATCCTGAAACTACGTTTTAAATAGGGGATAAGTAAATAGTAATTTAAACAGAGAAGACATTCTGGACAATCATGTTACAATGGCTGCCGCTGCTCCAAAAACTCCTAAAACCACTAGAAGAGTGATGTGTATTTCACCAACAAGAGGGCCTGTTGAAATGAGAAAGGAACTGACTTTTGCACCAAGGAAAAAACAAAGCGTTAGTTTGACAAAGTTTCTTCGTGAAGAGATTAATATAACCCCTATTTAAAACGTAGTTTCAGGATGTAGGCACTGTCTTTAGGTGTGAACGACAGGACTTCACAGAAACCCCCCACAGCTCTGGTTACAGATACAACCATCATAAGAAACCCCCCACTGCTCTGGTAACAGATACAACCATCATATATCCAGTAATAAACACAACACAAGTCAAATCTGAGATCTCTTTGATCTTTTGATTTACACACCTCTGCCATGTCAGTCAAGGGTCACAGGACCCAGTGGCATGGCAACCGCTTTGACTGACAGGCCTTATAGTCATAAATCAATCCAAACTGACCATGCACACTTCTGACTACCTGTCAATCTACACTGACTGTACGGCCATAAATCAGGCCATAAATCAGGGTCATAAATCATCAGGATTGGAGATAAAGTGTATGATAGGACTACTTCTTTGTTTCCAAATGCAATGACTTCAGTTTTTTTCCTTGTTTAACTGCAGAAACTGCAGTTCTGGCACATCCAACTATTAATTTCATCAATGCATTGGCAGAGGGAGTCAGTGGGGCTGTAGTAATTTGGAGATAAGGCTAGGTATTTCTGGGTATCATCAGCATACTGTAGCTATGATAGGCAATTTGGTTCTTTCTCATTATTTGACTTAGTGGAAGCATATACAAGCTAAACAAGACCGGTGCAAGAATTGAGCCTTGTGGGACTTTGCATGTCATGGACGTCCACTTAGACTTATGCTCTCCTAGACTAGAAAAAAGATGTTGGAAGTGTGTCAAGATAGCAGGTTGACGATTTTAGGTGCTGCACTATGTCTTCAAGAATTTTCAATTGCTTCAAAAATATACATAATATCTTTTTGATATTGTGGCCAAATCTGTTGGACCTCTGCATTACTTGAGGATGTGCTAATCGCCTTCCTGATAATAATGATTTTCTCAGAAAAGAAGGAAGCAAAATCATTGCATATGCTGTCTGAGAGCATTTCACTGGGAATCTGACTTGGGGGGGTTTGGCAGTCTCTCAACAGTGGCAAAAAAAGTATGAGTGTTAAGTTACTGTTTATAAGGTTTGAGAAGAAATTCTGTCTAGCTGTGGCTAATTTCACATAAAAAATATGAAGGCTGTCTTTATAGATGCTATAGTGAATTTCAAGTTTTATCTTCTGCCACATCCGTTCAGCTTTTCTGCATTGTCTTTTCGTTGTCTGAACTGTTGTTGATCTTCTCCAAACTGATTTCTGTCTGTTTTCTTACTATCATTGGAGCAATATCGCAATAACATTCTTAACTTTTGAGAATATCAACAGAGTCTGCATAAATGCTTGGTGTTAAAAACTATTGTTCTCGTTAATGCATCTCCTTCTGACAGAGACAGAAAATACAGAAGTGATCAGATAGTTCTATGTCCTTAATAACAATTGTATGAGCCATATTCATTTGGTGTTGTATGTAGTTTTATTCCTGTGCCACTAGTGGGCTGGATGTGTTTTGTGGCCCAGCTGATCTCAGGTCAGCCAGGTATGTAATTTAACCCAGAGGAAACACAGACACAGGTGTTGCTGATTTGGGAAGCAAACAGTTTTCGACTGTGCTTTTGTGTCTTGCCTTGATAGGAAAGAATACGGTTTGTTGTTTTGGTTATGTATTATGAGTCAAGATATTGCCGCTGTATGATATATGGAGGAAAATAAATCTGCTAGATAATAGTAACATTACTGAACTCTCCGTTTGTATTATGTGAGGACGCAAGGGCACACGTCTAAACTTAATCCGTTTTATTAGCAACCAGTAACGTTACTAGACTTCGTTTAGGACTTAGTCAGTACAACAATGGATGAAATGTTTAGACCCCTACTGATGATTAAGTCTAGAGTGTGTCCACCTTTGTGTGTGGGTCCATGCACATGCTGAATCAGGTCAAAAGTGTTTAAAATCATTATCATTTTTTTTTTTATTGTTTTCTGCATTATCTATGTGAATATTAAAATCCCCTGATATAGCAAAACAGTCAAACTCTGAGGAAATCATTGATAACATTTCTGCTACCTCTTCAACAGGCTGGAGAGTATTTGGAGGCCTGTAAATAATAATAGACAGAATGCGTGGAGCACCTTTCAGCACAATCCCTAGATATTTAAAAGACAAGTACTGACCAAATGACGCTTGCATTGATAGATATATTTAAATAGAGCAGCTACACCTCGACCTCTCCTAACAGTCCTGCAGACATTCATGTAAGTAAAGTTAGGAGGGGCTGCTTCATTTAGGACTGTTGCACTGCAGCTGTCTTCTAGCCATGTTTCATTTAGAAACATAAAATCCAGATTGTTTGTGGTTATAAAGTCATTGATTAGAAATTATTTATTTTTTAGTGAGCGAATGTTTAAAGATGCTAACTTGATGGCAGTGCTTTGTGTCTTTACAGCAATTTTAGTTTGATGCATAATAGGCCGCAGATTATGGAATGCCAAGTCTGCCGAAATAAAAAAATAAATAAATACATAAATAAATATACAAATAAATATAAAAAATAAAAAATAAATAAATATATATATATAAATAAATATACATAGAAAAGCAAAAAACGAAAATAAATAATTATTTATACATTTATTTCCTTATTTATGTATATATTTATTTTTTCCCATATTTATTTATTTATTCTTTTATTTATTTATACATTTATTTATTTATACATTTATTTATTTTTACATTTACTTATTTCTACAGTTATGTATTTCTACATTTATTTATTTCTTCATTTATTTCTTCCTACATTTCTTCCTGTAGGGTAATGAGGAGGGCGTGGTTTACCTCAGACATAGCAATCGAGCTCAGAGTAAGCGAAGGCGAAGGGTTGAGGCCACAGTGACACCCTGTGGCGAAATATAATAAGTATCACTGACGTTGATATGGTCTGTGACTGCGAGGTATATGGTTAAAATCTTACTGTGTAACATGGATAGGCTTGTCTTTTTTTCCGGACATGGCCGTAAAACATCGTTTGGTCTGGATTTGTAAAATGTCCTGGGCTGACAAACATGAAACAGGGACTCTGAAACGGAAGCGCTTGATATTTTCCATTTTTCGGTCAAAACTCACGGAAAGGAAGCAGGGCACATAGGCAACAGTGAAGTCGACGCAAGCATATTGACCAATGCTTTTGAAACGAGACCATTGCATTTGAGTGTAGCCTAATTTCCAAAAACAATACTGACAGCAACAGCCTTATTAAATGTATGAACGTCATGTTAATCCACATCGATAAATTCAGTTAGAGGATAAGACTGTAGCCTATAGGGCAGTTAGCCTACCACTAAAATCCAACCAGATCTTCATCAGAGCCATCAATACAGAAGAGATCTTAATGCATTTACACAGCAATTAGCCTACAAGTGCATACAAATATTATGAAGTGTCTTAGGCCTACATTTTGAAGACATAAATATGACATGATGGAATCAATGAAGTGTAGCCTACGTTTAATATGAAACTAAAACAGACACCAGGTGGCAGAAAGTCACTGTCTTAATGAGTGAGTTCAATCCACTCGTTTGATACACTGAATCAAAAACGACTCGACTTGTTGAAGCGATTTGTTTCTGATCATTTATATTTAGGCCTATGCGTTATCTAAATAATTATAATAGCCTAATAATAATAATAGCCTAATAAATAAATGACCAAATGTTCAAAAAGTTGGCAGAGAGGGGTCATGTTCGGGGAAACAACATAATTGTTGATAGGCTATATTTTTCGGGGCCATGGGTTTAATGCGCAAACCTGCGTGACCATATAGCAACTATTCAGTAATGGAAATTACGAATGCATTAATATTTTGTTTTGAATTTAAGAAAAGTCGATTGAATATTTACAGGTTTGTATCTCGTTATTATTTTCAGAATAGTAACGTCTTTGTAACCAACCACAGTGATCAAATGTCGAAGCTATCTCTATCTAATAGGCTACTTCAAAGATCAAATCAAATTATCTATTGTAAAAGTTTGTAAAAATTTCTTTAGCCCAAAAACTGCCAAAAACATAACAAAAAATAGCTAGTAGCCTATAACTTTTTAATTTGTATTATTATTATCATTCTTTCTTTCTTTTTATTATTATTATTATTAGGCTATTGTTATCATCATCAGCAGCAGCTGGCAAACCATTATGGAATCTATTTAAAGGGAATGATTGTGGTGGGGAGTTTGGTCAAACTATTGCAGTGATAGCCTACAGCGAATATAACGGGTTGAAATAAAAGACGGCGCCGTCCACAGAGACATTTCTATGTGCACAATTTCATCCGTGAAAACCTTAGTCCCCTGGCTATCATGTCAGAATCTGCAATTCAAAATAAATTTTGCCTGCCACGGCAGCAAATTCAGCAGCTTTTAGATATTGTTGTTGGTTAATAATAATAATAATAATAATAATAAATTAATTAATTAAATTAATAATAAAATAAAAAATTATATTATATTTTTCCGACAACTTTATTCATAAAACACCATTTGAATTTTGCTTTAGCCTGTGATCTACAACGACATGGAATAAAATATAGGCCTACTACTAATTTTTTGCCTACTTATTTTATTCTAGGCCATTCATAAAAAAAATAAAATGGGAAAAATCCAACCCCATAATAAAATTTATATTAAAATAAGTTAAGTTTTCCCCATAATTAGTCTACTTTAAATGTTTTAATTATAGGCTATAGGCTACTTAGAATTATGAACTGAATTAACGAATTCTGTAGATGACCGTATGAATATAGTGATGGTGTGACATCATTACAGATAATGAGTTCAGACAGGAAACACTGCACCTCTGGTTGGTTTCATTTGAATTTCATAGGCCTAAATATAAAATTATTATTATTCTATTTAAATTGCTTATTTTAAAAGTAGACATGATGTCCAGCTAGACATGGTTCGTCTGTCGCATGAGCCTGGTTCATTTCTGACGTTTCAGAAAGAAGTTAATGTAGACCGAGATGACAGAGCACATCCTGTTGAGTTTTGTAAGGTTTTCATGTTATTCAGGGTGTCTTACGACCCAAACTGACGGAGCTGAAGCTCTTTCCTCTTGTTATTGGGATGGAAGGTGTGGATCTGGATCCGCCGATCGGAGAAGTGCAGCAGACAACAATCTACAAGATAAAGCTTCAGTTGCTGTTGTTTGTATAGCAAATGAAAACATGTTAGGCTGTGAGGTTTTTCTTAAATAGGCATAAAATAAAATTAGTAGGCTAAAAATCTGCACATTTCATGTCATTGCAGCAGGGACGTGGGAATTATTGTGAGGGGGGGGGGGGCGGCGTTTCCATGGTGACGCGTCACTGCTTGTCACGTGACACATCGCAGCAGCAACAGCGCTGAATGAATGATGATCTGCTTTTTTGTCATTTTTCCTTTTTCATTCAGAATATTCACAAATCTGTTAGTTATGGCATGAAATATATGATATTCCTATTGTCAAATACATGCAAGTGGAAGTATATTGTTGTTTAAACACCTTTATAATCGCGTTAGTTGAGCTGTATGCACGATGGGCGCCGCCGTGTTTGTGCCGCAGACGCAGTTCAGAGAATTGGACCTGTTGGATTTACAACCTCTATGTTTACACGTGAATTCATCCACTTCTCCTGAAATACTTAAAAGTAAGTGGCTGGTGAACTGGGAATAGAATAGAGTAGCTAAACATTGAAGTTAAATACACATTGTGTATCTGATATGAATAAAACGTGTCGAATTATAATGGAAAGGATTATTATTACCTCTTCCATAGACATCAGTGTGTATTTTACGAACTCTAAATGTATTGTTTTTTAGTGCTTATGTGAATTTATATGTTTGAAACCTAGAATAAACAGTATGTGGTTGAAAACACTGAAAAGCGGTGATCTGAGCGCGCCTGTCTCTGGCTAAATTCAACATTTGAATTTAGCAGTTGATCATGTGATGCACTTGATCGTACGCTCCAGGGACCAGCCTAGACTGATTACACCTGTGTGATCGTACGTGCGAAAGGCTTAAAAACAAAACATTTTCTGACACAAAATTTTGAAATGTAGGCTTAAATCAAACACATTTTAATTCAGATTCTGTATATAAGGGGGAAAGGAAAGGGAGGGGGGCGGTCGCCCCCCCAGCCCCCCCTGTTCCAACGTCTATGCATTGTAGATCCTACAGTAAAATTCAAATGTCATTGAATAAATTAATTTCTGTTTGGTCAAAAAAAAAAAAAAAAAGTGTAGGCTATATATATATAAAAAGCTTGCAAGCACCACTAGCAAAGATTCCGCAGGATTAGTATACTCTACTGTCTGCCGCTTCTCTTCTGGTGAAAATGAACTGAGCTTGCGGTTGCCGCTTGTCGGTGCAGTACAGAAGGGATGAAAGGGGCATGTCAGCGCCGCCCACACATTCAAACAAATATTAAAGCATAATCTCATTTTTACCCACAAACAAAAATACGAAAAATCCAGCTATTCGTTTTCCGTTTCTTAAACAAAACGAAAAAAAAACGAAAATCAAACCGTTTCTCATTTATCTTTATTTTTAAATAGAAAATCGAATGACCAAAATATACACGGACCCAACAGCTAAGAAAAGAAAGAGAAGAGCGACAGCAGTTGAATTTCGGGGCTGAGCTCCGTCGGGTTTGTCTTGACAAAGTCGGACCAACAACATCTAAAAGCTGCTGAAAATTATTTTGAATTGCAGATTCTGACATAATAGCCAGGGGACTAAGGTTTTCACGGATGAAATAGTGCTTTAGGGATGGGCAACAGTGATCCAGTAATCGAGTAGGCTACTCGACCGCGACAGCGATGATCGATCACGGAAACGATGATCGAAATTATTATTATTATTTTTTTTTTTTTGATTGGTTATGGCAGCACGTTGGGCGGCGCCCTGATCTCTGATTGGTTAGCTTCCCACTTGATGCTTCAAAAGACATAAGAAGACAGATAATCATGGCCTCAAAGTCACAGTGATGGCTGGTTTCCCTTTGAGAAGAACGATGAAAATACAGTTCAGGGTAAGCTGTGCAGCGCATCTTTGTGTGTTAATTTTTAAATCACAGACAAATAATGAAATTGCCTTTATAAAATAAAAATGCACTGGATATATTTGTAGCCTAATTATATTCTTAGAGATGAGGAAATCAAAATTATTTGTTTGTCATAGTTTTTATCTATATTTTAAATCTTATTCAATAATTTAGCAATAATCAGTGATTTCCATGCTATTAAATAATATTTTGGTTGATCAGAATGTGCAAACTGAATACAAAATATTAATTAAATATTAGAATACATAAAAAAATAACGATAGTGACACTAATGTGAACTTATCGTACTTTCGTGTTTTTAAAGCGAGTTACACTTTCGGTCAAGTTCACATCTGCATCGGCGAATTTTTTTCAGATAAAAGTTACAAGAGCTAGTCTACGTCTGATTAATTAACATGAACAGTTATGCTGAAATCGCTGCCTATCAGCGATTCGTTTCATGCTCATATAAGCAATGTCCGATGTTTTATTTTTCTATTATTATTGTTATTATTTTATTATTGATGATATAATAATGCAGCCAAGGTTTTTTTTCCGTCATATTTGTGGGCATAATGCAATTCATATGGCTTCGAAAACACGCAGGTGGTTAATGGAAAATAAAACTTAACTTAAAAATAAAACTTAATTACACCTATTACACTTAATAACGAAGATAATATAGCACAAATCTGCCATACATTTATAATGAGAACTTTATACGAATCTATAGTAAAATCTGTCCTTGCCCATCTTTCATCGCGCTGTCATGAAGACGCATCAAAGGGAGCTCGCTCTCTCTCTCTCTCTCTCTCGGTCTAACGCATAGCATCCTATTGTGCTGATACAAGTTGTAATGTTACGTCTGATATGTATCTCAGTTATCTGATTTATCATAGGATGTGTCATAGAATTAGCTTCCGTTTATTGGTATAGGCTACTCTTCCTCTCAGGCAGATATTTCTTGCTCCTTTATTAATAACATTGCTTCATCATAATCATTATCTAACCTGTCCTAATCATGTGTTCATGTTTTCATAGACAGATTTTCATGTCAGATTATTATTTTTTCATTTTCATAATAATCTTTAGATTTTTTCATTATATACATTATGGCCATGAACCCCCCGCATTAAGCCCCACCCCCGATTAATCGATTAATCGTTTTTGAAACCATATCGATGATCGAAATGAGAAATTTCCCAAAATGCCCATCCCTACGTCTCTGTGGACGGCGCCGTCTTTTATTTCAACCCGTTATATTCGCTGTAGGCTATCACTGCAATAGTTTGACCAAACTCCCCACCACAATCATTCCCTTTAAATAGATTCCATAATGGTTTGCCAGCTGCTGCTGATGATGATAACAATAGCCTAATAATAATAATAATAAAAAGAAAGAAAGAATGATAATAATAATACAAATTAAAAAGTTATAGGCTACTAGCTATTTTTTGTTATGTTTTTGGCAGTTTTTGGGCTAAAGAAATTTTTACAAACTTTTACAATAGATAATTTGATTTGATCTTTGAAGTAGCCTATTAGATAGAGATAGCTTCGACATTTGATCACTGTGGTTGGTTACAAAGACGTTACTATTCTGAAAATAATAACGAGATACAAACCTGTAAATATTCAATCGACTTTTCTTAAATTCAAAACAAAATATTAATGCATTCGTAATTTCCATTACTGAATAGTTGCTATATGGTCACGCAGGTTTGCGCATTAAACCAATGGCCCCGAAAAATATAGCCTATCAACAATTATGTTGTTTCCCCGAACATGACCCCTCTCTGCCAACTTTTTGAACATTTGGTCATTTATTTATTAGGCTATTATTATTATTAGGCTATTATAATTATTTAGATAACGCATAGGCCTAAATATAAATGATCAGAAACAAATCGCTTCAACAAGTCGAGTCGTTTTTGATTCAGTGTATCAAACGAGTGGATTGAACTCACTCATTAAGACAGTGACTTTCTGCCACCTGGTGTCTGTTTTAGTTTCATATTAAACGTAGGCTACACTTCATTGATTCCATCATGTCATATTTATGTCTTCAAAATGTAGGCCTAAGACACTTCATAATATTTGTATGCACTTGTAGGCTAATTGCTGTGTAAATGCATTAAGATCTCTTCTGTATTGATGGCTCTGATGAAGATCTGGTTGGATTTTAGTGGTAGGCTAACTGCCCTATAGGCTACAGTCTTATCCTCTAACTGAATTTATCGATGTGGATTAACATGACGTTCATACATTTAATAAGGCTGTTGCTGTCAGTATTGTTTTTGGAAATTAGGCTACACTCAAATGCAATGGTCTCGTTTCAAAAGCATTGGTCAATATGCTTGCGTCGACTTCACTGTTGCCTATGTGCCCTGCTTCCTTTCCGTGAGTTTTGACCGAAAAATGGAAAATATCAAGCGCTTCCGTTTCAGAGTCCCTGTTTCATGTTTGTCAGCCCAGGACATTTTACAAATCCAGACCAAACGATGTTTTACGGCCATGTCCTGAAAAAAAGACTAGCCTATCCATGTTACACAGTAAGATTTTAACCATATACCTCGCAGTCACAGACCATATCAACGTCAGTGATACTTATTATATTTCGCCACAGGGTGTCACTGTGGCCTCAACCCTTCGCCTTCGCTTACTCTGAGCTCGATTGCTATGTCTGAGGTAAACCACGCCCTCCTCATTACCCTACAGGAAGAAATGTAGGAAGAAATAAATGAATAAATAAATAAATGTAGAAATACATAAATGTAAAAATAAATAAATGTAGAAATAAATAAATGTATAAATGAATAAATGTATGAATAAATAAAAGAAGAAATAAATAAATATGGGAAAAAATAAATATATACATAAATAAGGAAATAAATGTATAAATAATTATTTATTTTCGTTTTTTTGCTTTTCTATGTATATTTATATATATATTTATTTATTTTTTCTTTTTTACATTTATTTGTATATTTATTTATGTATTTATTTATTTTTTATTTCGGCAGACTTGGCATTCCATAGCAGATTAGATGAGTTTGCCCTTCGGCTTGAGAAGGCCTTAGACTTTCTAGCACGTGATAAAACTGAAATAGAGGAAGCTATATGGTTGACCACATTTCTGAGTTAAGATTTTACTATTCCTATGTGAGGCATTGGCCCATAAATATTAATTAGTTTCATGACTTCTCTGATTTGCTGAAAATGGATGGAATTAGGAGAGGTTACACAACAAAACTACAGTTTAGCTTTCTGTAACTCATGAAAAATTATCTTAACAGACATTCATTCATACCAAAAAAAAAAAAAAAAAAACTAATTCAGGGATTAACATTTCGACTTCAGCATCGCAGTAAATACAGTCTAAATAATGTACTTATAAAGGGTGCTGAAGTGTTTTTCTGTGTTTTTAAGATTAAAAAACAAACTGGACCAACAGTTTGTGTTATAGAAAATAATAATTATAATGCAAATAATAATGCATAGCTCTGCAAAATGCAATAGTTGCTAAATATTAAAAGGGGCGTGTCTCTAACATCTTAAATAGAATTCTATGTCCGTGATCTTCATTGTGTAGGCTATTTAAATGCACTGTCCCATAGTAGAGTCTCCTTTCGTGCAGATATGTTTGTTTTTCAGGCACTATATTGTCGTTTTGGTTGTAAAATTGTGGATGCTACAGACAAAAGACATCCACATATCATTCAGGAAAACGCCAACTGGAACTGGAGTGTGTACATTATGCGACAAAACTATGAGTTTGCTAATCTGTGGAGATTTTATTTGACTTGCATTGTCTTAATGTCATAAAATAATTCCTCTGTTTTTGTGCATCACATTTTCAAGCATATTTGCATCCTTATACTCTACTATTCCTCTGGGTTAAACTATTAACCATGAATGGGAATTAAATATTTCCCTGCCAAAAAGAACATGTTTTTCTGTCATACTGCCTTGCATCAATGCATTAAATAAAGCAAGTATTCAAGAATCCATTGTTCTCACATCAACATCTCTATAAGTCAGATGGTTTTTAATGGTTCTCTATGGTTTCCCATAGAGAGGTACACAGGGCCGGCGCATGCATATAGGCGAACCAGGCATCCGACTAGGGTGGCAAAAAGGACAGAGTTTATCTTTTGGGCATTCTTTTAGAATTATTGCACTCATATCATCAAGTTATCACCACGTAGTTAGGCCTATTCAAACTCTAAATTAACTTAGCTTCATAATAATGCCACTCCCAGGCTGTGCCCCACCTGAGTGGTGTCAATATCACGCACAAACCAACCTCATGTAGGCTACTTCCATAAATGTCTTCAAAATTTGTAAAACTATCTGGACATGAATGACTTTTGCTAGAAAATGTAGGGGAGACACAGGTGGATATATCCACGTACGTATATATATATTAGAGGTGGGCATAGATTTTTTTTTAATCTAGATTAATGTCACTGTGATCTTGAATTTAATCTAGTTTAATCTAGATTAATCTAGATTATAATGGCTCATTTGAATTCTGCCGACGGCATTCAGAATATGTGTGTTACCCAAATAAAATTGACAAACAGTAAGTCTTTGAGAAGGGGTTTATCAAGCTAGATGGCGCATTAGAAAAGGGGCTCATCTCCTGTTTCCAAAATGCATTACAAAGTGTCACGCTGTCAGTCTCCGTTTTCCTGGGTGTTCCCTAGTGAGCTCACTTCTCCTTAGGCACTTCACCATAGGCACTTTAATTCCTCTAGTATGGTCCTGTCTTCACAGTAATTGCACTCCAATTAAATCCCACAGGTGCTGACAATCCTTTGTCAGTAGTCTCCTTATATATAGCTGTCCTTCTCTGTTGTTTGTATGGAGTCCTTACCCTATGTGTCATATGTTCTCGTCTCCCGAGACTGACCCTTACCTTCTCGTTCCTCCGAGTTCCATTCAGTTTCATACGGTTCCCTTCTTTTGTTTTGTTTCGTTTGTCTTCCTGGACTGTTTATTTTGTATTTACCCTTCTGTTAATTAAACATACCTTGCAATTGGATCCTACCCTCTCCTTGTGTTTTCCATAAAACCCAACCGTCACAGAAGGACTCCATCAACCAAGGATCCAGCGGTATGTCTGCTGCCATTTTCTCCCCAGCCAGCAAGCGGGAGAAAGGTGGCTTTGAGGGCTCTCGCCTAGTGGTGTTACGGGGGACCAGGGGAGGTCGCTCCGGAGCAAACAGTTGAGAGAAGGTCCGGCAGCGATCTCCACTGTGGGCATCCGTTGACCCAGGGTTCGGTTGGGGGCCGCCATTTCCCCAGTATGTCCCGAGAGGAGAAAAGAGACGCAAAACGGCCGAGCCAGCACCGCTGTACCAGATGGCCGCCAGTCCGGTGCTACTGCACAAAATGGCCGCTAACCCAGTGCCGCTGCCCGGCATGGCCGCCAACCCAGCACACCGAGGAAAAATGGCAGCCAGCACAGCGCCAAAGCACAGAGTGACCACCAGTCCAGCACCACAGTACAGGATGGCAGACAGCCCAGCGCCAACATACAAGATGGACGCCAGCTCAGCGCCACGGGGCAACATGGCCACCAGCCCAGCGCCACAGCACAAGATGGCCGCCAGCCCAGCGCCACAGCACAGAATGGCCGCCAGCCCAGCGTCACAGCACAGAATGGCCATCAGCTCAGAGCCACAGCACAAGATGGCCGCCAGCCCAGCACCACAGCATAAGATGGCCGCCAGCTCAGAGCCACAGCACAAGATGGCCGCCAGCCTAGCGCCACAGCACAAGATGGCCGACTCAACGCCTGAGTCTCCAGATGAGTTGATACCGACTCGCCATCATGGAGGGCGGAGGAGGAGGAGACAGTCGTCTACCGTTCCTCAAATCCCGGAGAACGTTCCCGAGCGGGCCACTGCCGTCCAGGAGGACGTTCCCGAGTGGGCAGCTGCCATCCAGGAGGACCTTCCCGAGGACGTTCCAGTGGCCGAGGTGGTGCCCGAGGCCGTTCCCGATGCGGTGCTCGATGCCGCTCCCGATGCTGTTCCGGAGGCCGAGGCGGTGCCCGATGCTGCTCCGGAGGCCGAGGCGGTGCTCGATGCTGTTCCAGAGGCCGAGGCGGTGCTCGATGCTGTTCCAGAGGCCGAGGGCGGTGCCTGATGCTGTTCCGGAGGCCGAGGCGGTGCCCGATGCTGTTCCGGGGGCCGAGGTGGTGCCCAATGCCGAGGCAGTGTTCGTTACTGTTTGGGGAGCCGAGGCGGTGCCGATGCTGTTCCAGAGGCTGAGGCGGTGCCCGATGCTGTTCCGGAGGCTGTTCCGTCTCTGTTTTCCTGGGTGTTCCCTAGTGAGCTCACTTCTCCTTAGGCACTTCACCATGGGCACTTTAATTCCTCTAGTCTGGTCCTGTCTTCACAGTAATTGCACTCCAATTAAATCGCACAGGTGCTGGCAATCCTTTGTCATTAGTCTCCTTATATATAGCTGTCCTTCACTGTTGTTTGTATGGAGTCCTTACCCTATGTGTCATATGTTCTCGTCTCCCGAGACTGACCCTTATCTTCTCGTTCCTCCGAGTTCCATTCCGTTTCATCCGGTTCCCTTCTTTTGTTTTGTTTCGTTTGTCTTCATGGACTGTTTATTTTGTATTTACCCTTCTGTTAATTAAACATACCTTGCAATTGGATCCTACCCTCTCCTTGTGTTTTCCCTAAAACCCAACCGTCACACAAAGTGCTTGAAAAAGCTGTAAACTAATTCCACATTGCACAAGGTGCAAACAACCTCACGCCTGTTTCACAAATGGTCCTTCTGCAGTGCGTATGTATTGCATATTTTTTTTACTCACCCATGTTAACGGATTCCAGTTGTGTTCCAGGAGCGTTGCGTCTGCAGCAATGCAGCAATCGTTTACGTACCGAGTAGCGGAATGCATACGCGTCCTGTGTGAAAGCACATCGAGTCTGTGCTTTACCACATACGTAACGCACACGGACTGCATATGCACTGTATGTGTGAAACAGGTGTTAGCAGGGCCGTAGCTGGGGTCAGCGGGGACCCGGTGAAGGTTGTACCAGTGGGCCCTGTTTGAAATTGTTTAATTTGTATGCTCGTTTATTTTTATTTATATGTGCATTCCAGCCATTTCTCTTCCTTCTCCTGTCACGGTCTGGGGTCTTTCTGGTCAGCCGGTAGCCACCATCACCCACACCACTCCACGTGTAAGTCTTGTTGTTTCGGGCAATCACCATGAGTCAGTTGTGCTGTACCTTCTGAAGTCCCCGCATGCCAGACTTGTTCTGGGGCATCCTTGGTTGGCTCAGCACAGCCCTCATGTGGATTGGTCCCGCAGTCAGATTGTTTCATGGAGTCAGTCGTGTCATGCATGTTGC